>NC_136014.1:15573218-15638218 GCF_048128805.1 Centroberyx gerrardi | reverse complement strand
TTCTAGAAGGTAAAGAAAAACAGAGCGAGAGACAGAAAGACAGTGAGGCAAATCAGTTAATGTTAGGAGACAAAACTAAAAGTGAATCTCTACCATTACCATTAATTAATTTATGTTTGTATTTACATTGTGAATTGATTGAATTGTATGAGAACTGATCCCAGCCCTTGTTTGTACCCACAGAATACAAAATAAGTTGAATTAGGGTGTTATACCAGATTCAACCACCGGGTGTCAGTAGACACCAGAACCCAGACATTGAGAGTTTCACCTCACACAGAAAAATGCTGTTATCCCTTCATATGCAATACAACCATACAACCTTGTCATTCAACTAAACCATAACTTAAGAAGTACATGTGTCAACACAGGCTGTAACACTTGATTCAGGCTAGAATATAATAAGACACTTTCCAAGCTGTGGTCAGACAGTAAAACATATTTGTTGTGATACTGCAGACAAACATCTAACGCCAGCTGAACATCATCTAACTATTCTCATATCAAACCTGAATAAATTTAATGAAATCACACTCAGTTAACAAACAAATAAACAGTTTGTCATTGTGAACACTGAAAAAACGTGGACAGTGAATAAACATTCAAAAGTACACAAAACCAATCCCATGCAATAATTTATATAGAAGTCCCTAAGTTTCTGTGGTGTGACCAACAGGATTATATCCTGCTCCAAGTCTAACTAACCAGAAACTGCTATAGTGGCTCTCACTTCCTGTTTTGGATCTTGGCTGAGGCAAATAGCTCAATCGACCTTTCATTCTGCTCTGTTCTGTGAAATTTATACCAACGTCAGGTCAACACATCAGCCTCAAATTCAGCAGTTGTGAAAAAGCTTCTGCAAGACATTTCCACAGCATGGTGACATCAGTTTCTAGTCCTCTTAAAGGTTTGCTCTGCTCTCTCTTTCTCTCTCTCCTCTCTTAATGATTGACCCAATGCCTGAGAGACAATTAAGAAGTTATCAGTACAGTCTAATATTCAACACACACACACACACACACACACACACACACATACACACACACACACACACAAACTAGCTACGACCTGTTTGGCTATCACTTATTCGTCACGACTTGCGTCCAATTCTTACAACAACAGAGCATTTCAAAGTGGTTTTGCATATATTTGCATGACAATATATTTGAACCGGTACACCCGCCCTGTTTACTGTAACTACACCACTGGCTCTGTCCCAAGCACTGACACAAACACTGTATGTGCATATATCAAGCATTATGACTTGTACGACTACAATTGCTGAAGGTCTGTGCATTATTAGTGTGTTAATAAAACTACTTCTAAATCTACTACTGCAGCTGTTGAAGAAGTGAATGTACATCCGTGTGTGTGTGTGTGTGTGTGTGTACAGGTATGTGACTCACCGGTAGTTTGTCGTCAGGTGACTGCGGAGTGTTAGCGCTAGTGTTGACCTTTAACCGTTGATGGTGGTCCCTGTAACTGAGGGCCTGCTCCGAAAATGACACTTCAACGTTCAGCTCTGTCTCCGTTTCTATGGAAACACACACACACACACACACAAAGACATATATGGACACACCTGTACACAGCAGAAGTGAGTGATAGGCCCACACAAGTAGAGTAATACAAATGTGTTTCTGCAGTCATATACACACAGACAGTTAATGTGTTTAATTTCAGTTTAATCCCACAGTGTTTAAAGTCACTTCAGCAGAAAGAGGAAGAGAGAGGAAGAGTGTTTTCTGCCTTGCAATCAGACTCATCCTGTTATTTTACTGTACTGTTTACTGTACTACCTATTCTGTTCCATTCAATTAAATAAACCCTCACTTTTAGGCCTTTACTTGACATTTTTATCCCCTTACAGTGATTTACAGCATGTAGAACTGTAGAATACATCAGTAATCATAAATCATCCTAATCTTGTGCAGCCCAGTAATAAAGAAGTAATCGAGTTTCGTTCCATTGTTTTCTATTCCACGCCACTGTACATCATTTTCTCTTGTATTCCATTTTACGCTAGCCACAAACAACACTTCCTCTAAGCATCCGCTGAGCTCTGTAGGTTAAAAAAACAACTGCTCAGTAGATACAGGGAATAATGCTCCATTCTATTCTATTCCATTCTATCCTGAAGTCTGTGCCAGAGTTGAGAGGCAAAGTTTATTCCAGCTTCTATTAGTCATTTCCCATGTTGACTCAGTGTGAGTGTTTGTGTATCTGTGCGTGTCTGCCTGTGTGTGTGTGTGTGTGTGTGTGTGTGTGCGCGCGCCTGTATGTATGTGTGTCACATACCAGCTGAAGTCACGTCTTTTTGTCCATTTTCACTTCCCTCTTTGAGTTTATTAGGCTCCTCATCCTACAGCGTAACATACAACACACACAGAGTCACATACAGTATAATGTTCAACAAAACACACAAGCACACACACGCACACACACACACACACACACACACACACACACACACACACACATATTTCCTCCTCCCCATTTGAGTGTCTTCATGTTACATATTATCCTGTCTGTTAATTAGTGGACAAACTGTGTTTCTAACTGTCTGTGTCTGTGTGTGTGTGTCCTAACCTTTTCAGGTGGTCTGAATATATCCCGGACGTCGGGAACGTGTTGACGGTTGCGTCGTCGTAGCAACGTCTGCTGTAGTGATGTCACGCGACGTTCTACGGCCGCCGCCTGAGTTCTAGTCAGAGTAGAAAGGAACACGGCGCTGTCTTCCTCCTGTCAATCAAAATATCAATAAGGTTCATCATCAGTCAGGCAATAGGTATTCTATCTATCTATCTATCTATCTATCTATAATATACTCTTACTTATATAGGAGGTTCCAAAGTGTGGCATACATAAGGAGTATATGAGCATATTTCCATTCATTTACTGATATAAACTGCAATTATGACATTGATCAACTATGAGCAAACACTGAATAAGTCAATAAGTCGCAGATGATTGGCACCTGATCCTGGTCGGCTGCCAGTGAATCATCAAACAGCCTCGCTAGTCCCGCCTCTGTCAGCCACGCCTCCTCCTGCTCTCCCTCTGAAACAATGAATGACAGAGACAAAAATAAAAAGGAAAGATGAGTCATTTTGATTTAGCGCATTTTTTTCCCTGAGAGGCTTTACTAGCACCCTTTTTGTGTCCCCAAACACCACAAAATGAGGGAGAAAGGGGGAGAAGGAAGGAGGGAAACGGAGGAAAAAGGGGGACAGGAGCCTCTATTCTTCACCATATGAGACAACCAGACAGTGCCACAGGTGCAGGAAGGGGAAAGGAGGGACCGCATACAGAGCTGGACACATACAGGATGTGTGTGCTTGTTTCAGAGAACAATAGCTAGTCTTGAAAACTATAAACTATAAAAAGACCATAAATATTTAGAGGAGTATGTACGCTTCATGTACAAGGTGACACAGAGAGACAGTCGGCAGTTTCTGCACAAGTCTGAACAGGCCGTGTTGCTTCCCCACATCTCTCTCTCTCTCACACACACACACACTTTACATACACAATTCCACCTCAGAACAGGTCTCTACAGATCACACTGCTTTAAAACAAGCTGCACGGCAAGTTTGATCATTTAATTTGAATAGATAATAAATATATTCAAATTTTTATGGTATTTGTCAAATCCCTTTCTATCTCTTACTGCGTCTGTTTTTATTCATTGATATCTCAGTTGTGAGGCCCAGATTTCAGCTTCCTATCGACTGCAGCATGCGTGCAACTACAACTTGAACTTGTTCATATCACATCGTCCTTAATCTCTATGATCAAATCAAAAAATAAGAGAGAGAGAGAGTATGTGAACCCACTGCCAATCCGTAGTTACTGGTGTCATTTTGAATCGAAATGGCATCTGATGGCCCAGAAATACAGTAGCTGAGCGGTTAAATTCCCAGCCTCTGGAATGACACATATGCCCCGACTAGTTTTCTCTTCTGTATGTAAACTTCTCTGCCTCGCTACTTTCCCACTGTCTACATAAAGAATAAAAACACTCAAGGTGAGAGGACTGCCCCCTCTGTATATAGCAGTAGATGTAAGAAAAGGGACAGTTTATCTCCTCTCGGTTCAGAGGTGAAAGGTGTATCCATGGACACAGCTTATCATACCCTCAGGAATTTTCTGCTGCTCCTCCTCTTGCACTTCCCCTTCTCCTCCTCCGTCTCCTCTCCCCGCTCCTTCTCCTGAGCGAGTGATATTCTCCACCTCCTTCCAATAGTCGTCCATCGCCAGCTCATCCAGAGAGTCCTGGAAGAAACACGAAGATATATGCATGGATACATACACACACAAAGAGACATGGAGACAGCGATACAGCGACAAACACATTCAAAGACAGACATGTGTGCACACACTCATACAGACACGTACACAATCTCACACTCACTCAGACTAAGATGCAGAGATATATAACGAGACAAGCATGCAAACAGATACATACAGTACATACAGGAACAGACATAGACACAAATTGCCCCTAAATGCGCAAATAAAACACACAAAAAGAAAAGAAAATAGAACTAACAGCAGACTGAAGATTTTACAAGACTCACAGAAACATGCACACGATGTACAGCCAGTCTGCACAAGTCTAAACAGAGCTGATAGCAGGCTGTGCTGCTTCTCCGGATGCCCCTCTCACACATACACATATACACACATACACAGACACACACACACACATTTTACATAAACCAGCTACAATTTAAACAGACCTCAGAACAGGTCTCTGCTTTTCCACAAAGGGTATTTAAGTTTAAGTTTTAAGTTTTGTTCAAGTCCCTTTTTATTTATTATTACCGAGTCTCTACGATGTTGCGAACACATCGGCCGTGCTCAATCTCATTATAATCAACTGGACGACCCAAAATACATCCAACAACAGTTTGCCTGCCAACCAATCCCCTTGTAAAATTTCAACAGTTACATTTTAGGCATTTATAGCAGACGCTCCTATCCAGAGTGACTTATTACCACAAACATCCTAGTAAAAGGCAACAATTACAAGGGAAGGCAATACATCACTGACAACTAGAAACCTAAGATACAGCAAGAGCATGTAAGATATAGCAAAGAGCAGGGATTAAATACTGGTAAAGTGCAATAACAAGTGCTAAAAATAAGACAACAATGAAATGCAATAACTTCAAGAAATGACAAGTACTGGCAGCAGGAGCAAGGTTCAGGTGGAGCAGGGTTGGATATCAAAAACCAGTTTCACCTCTGAATTTATAAGAAAATAATGGAATTGGAATTGATAATACAATATAAGAATCACACTGTTCTTTTACTTACATGTGTAAATCACTTTTTGAACTGCTTAATGCTGGATGACCTGATTCATAGTCTTAAAACAAGAACTAAAAACCTGAGGAAATATTACTGAGTCAACAGACAGACTCAGAATAGGAACTGAAATTCTACACAATACCCTAGAGGGGGAGGAATGCCATGCATGAAATTTGTTTAAGGGTGTCCTGAGGAGATAATGATGACAGTGTATTTTATCTATAACATGGTTTTCTCACTCTGAAAGCACTGGATGAAGGGGCAAAGAGAAAGGCTCAAATCCAAAGGAGCACCAGCAGGATAAACATAGATGGCAGAGATAAATCACATGTAGCATAGAGTCACAAGCCAACACAGCAATTAAAAAGAGCAACAAATGAAAGGAAAACAAGTCATAATGAAGAGGTGCTAAAGGAGATGAAGTGTGTTGCCATTACTCACCCTTGAATTTCCGATCAAATCTATAGTTAAAGTAATAATCTGTGACATTTTCATATAAATTAATGTTCATTTTGCTGCTTTCTATCACCGACTGATATAACACAATAGTGATTCGACCTATACCCAGTTCATGAAAGCTTTTACATTTGCTGCTCTAATTACCCAGTGACGACTAGGTCTTTCCCAGGAAAAATGACCAAGTGTACAGGAAGTGAAGCATTTTGTGTTGCAGGCAGCAGCAACAGTGGTTTGTTTGGAACAAATAGAAGAAGAACTGGGTAGTTACCATGAGCAGCGATAGGAACCACGGCTGAACAGACAAAGAAAAGAGCGCCGCCTACAGAAACTCAAACTTCATCAAGAGAAAATCTATGGAAAACAACATTATCAGTACTGACCAAGTGACCTCTGTGAACTGCAGTGCAAAAACACCACAGCAATAACCGCTTAGCACCAAAGATGTCATCAAAAAAACACCACAAGAATCTCATGAATTGCCACTTGAACAAGGTGGATGTTTTTTTATAAAAATATCTGCTCAGAAGCGTGCTACTACCCCTTTTCATCATATCATTCACCACCTACCTGGGAGTTGCAACGCTGACATGCGGGCCGCGGTCTTGGCCTGGGACTGCAGCTGGAGCTGAGCCTGGGGCTGGAGCCTGGTTTGGGGCTGGAGCCTGGTTTGGGGCTGGAGCCTGGCTTGGGGCTGGAGGAGGGCTGAGGGCAGGGGGTGGAGGCCGGGTTGGGGACCGACAGTGGGTCGGCGCTGGTGGTTTTGGTATCGCTGGTGGTATTGGTACCGCTGGTGGTATTGGCAGGTCTGTCTCCATGTTGTGCGTTCTGGTTCTGTTGCACACTGTAGTGGCCCGTTCTGCGGCTATAAGAGAGAGAGACAGGTGGTTATGTAGGCGGATAAGTGGTCAGATGAAGACACATACACAGACTGGCCAGACAGAAACAGAAAAACATTGTGGACAGTCCTATGAGAGTGAGAGAAAGACAAACGGTTATACAGACAGGCAGACAGACCAGAAACTGTAGTGGCATGGTCTATGGACTACTGAAGGGACAGAGAGCAACAGAGGGGTAGTTGGAGAGACAGACAGGCAAGTAGACAGATAATGAAGTGGCCTGTTCTATAAGTGAAAGGCAAGGATTCAAGACAGACAGACCGGTAGATGGAATAGTTATAACTACAAGAGAGAAACATACAGACAAGCTGTTAGACAGAGAGACAGACAGTAGGTCAGTCAGACAGACAGAGAGACAGGCAAACAGTTAAAGTCAAACTATGTAAGAATTTCACTTTAATCTAGCCTACAATCTATGTTGGTGGAGGGATGAACTTCAGCGCATAGGGGAGAAATAACATTATCCCCAATCTATTTATAATGATCATCTAGTCTTTTGGCAAAAGCCTTGCTAACACACATCAATAATTGGTGAATGTGGTCTGTTCTGATGTGCCATTGCAAAATTATGAATCTTGATGGTATTAATCTATAGCTCCCAAGCCCTGGAGTGTAACCCACACTGATCCTCAGCCATTACTGTGTTTCACTTTCTGCAGTGTTGCACTTTGCACCATGTTTGTAGTAGCATTATGATAGAAGCCATACCACATGGCCATGTATTATTTCTGCAGATCCTATCGTAAATATACCTCTCCTAACTGACCTGTGTTGAGAACTGGCTGTATTTGTTTTGCGCGGTGAGGAGGTGTGTATGGAGCGGCTTGGAAAGGGAGTTGGAGACAGGTTTTGTCTTTGTTTTGATTTAGATTCGTCATTCACCTTTGCGCCTGCAGGGGGTGCTATTTTACATAAATCTTACACAGTCCTATGACTAACAGAGAAATGGGTGGTGAGACAGAAAGACAGTCAGTGAGTCAGACAAACAGAAGCAGCCCTCAGTTTCTAACCAAAGACTAGCCAGCAGCATGTTGAATTCCCAGCCTGTCAACTAATGAGGAAAACATCAGCAGGGGACTAAGAATAGCAGCTAGTCTCACAGCCTGGGCTTCCCTTTGCTAGCTTAGCAAAGGATAGCTTAGCTCAGCATAGTCTAGCCTGGCTTAGTATAATTTAGCCTAGCCTTGCCAAGAGGGGATCAAGCATAGCTGCCATTGCTAATCATAGCATCATGGTTTGGGATGACCACATACAAGGTTATAATGTTTGCCTTTGTGCATGGTTAACAAACACACACACACATACACACACAGTCCTAGATCTGAAACTACCACCCGCAGGTCGACACATTTAGTCAGCACAGTTACACAACTTTATGATGCCATGTACAGTTATGGGAAGACTGTATGTTTGCTGCTGAAATTGCAAATGCAAATTAATGCAAATACACAAGCACACATGGCAAGAGTGAGGTCATTAAATTCATTTGAGAAACATTAGAGATTCATTAAATCTTACGGGATGATAAAATGCCAATCTTCACCTGCTGATATAGCCTAGCATCACATGGCATACTAAGTGGGTTAACTCACTCAATGGACCCAATTGACGTGTGATAACATACTAACTCTGGAGCTGCTCTATAGCAAATGAATGGGACAAACTTCATAGGTTCAATGTTTGTCAAAACTGGGACACTGTAATGAGCTTTGCTCTGTAGTAGTGTTATCAGGTCATCACTAGAAAATGTACTCTTACCCCCAGGAAAATGCCCCTGGGTGCTCTCACAATCACCTTTAACATCTCACCTGATTCACTGATTCTCTGCAGAGTGACTCTCTATGACTGCAAGGTGTACACAAACATGCTCATGCCTACAGTGTCCCAGGCAGGTTTCTGTTAACAGCTACACATGTCAGATGTCTGACTGTGTCTGGGACAAAGGAGGACATTACTACTACTACTGCTACTACTGCTACTACTGCTGCTGCTGCTACTACTACTACTACTACTACTACTACTACTACTACTACTACTACTACTACTACTACTACTACTACTGCTGCTGCTGCTGCTGCTGCTGCTGCTGCTGCTGCTGCTGCTGCTGCTGCTGCTACTACTACTACTACTACTACTACTACTACTGCTACTACTGCTACTGCTGCTGCTGCTGCTGCTACTACTACTACTACTACTACTACTACTACTACTGCTGCTGCTGCTGCTGCTGCTGCTGCTGCTACTACTACTACTACTGATAACAATAATAATAGCTAAAAGAATGACAACAAGAAGAAAAAGGTCCAAATCTTAATACATCAAGTCATCAAAATGCATTACCCAAGTGAAGATGGTGCACTTTCAGTACAGCTAATACAGCAATAATGTTGATAGAGGTGTTGGTAAAATGAGGAGCAATGGCATTGGTAAAGAACAACATGACAAAAATACGGCATTGTATATATTTTGATATGCCTCTTCTCTATGCTCTTTGGTTCAGTTGATGTCTCACTGGTTGTCCCTTCTGCTGTGACAGGAAGTTAGGCTACATTATCAAACGGACAACAGTGCACATTCTCTCTCTTTCTTCCTCTCCAATTGTCTTTCTCTTCCTTTTTCTCTTCCTCTCACTGTCTATCATTCTCCATTTCTCTCCTTTGTGCGTTTTTCTCTCTCACTTCAAGTTTTGCAGTCATCTTTTCCCCGGCACAGGCTACTTTTATAGTACAACTGAGTCACTGTGTTCAGTAGGCCTGTGGTTTCTTAAACTATGTGCCCCTTGCCAGCTGGTGGTAGTCAAGCTGAGAGGTTGCTGTCAACAGTTTTGTCATATATATCCATCTATCATCTTCAGTCTAATCTATCTGTGTTTAAGCACACTGTCAGAAAAAAGGCACAGAGTTGTACCATTTGTCACTGGGGCTGCAAATGCTGCAACTCTGTACCTTATTTCTATATATTTGAGTAAGATTCACAGAAAGTTGTGAAGTCCTGTATAATTAAAGGTCAAAGTTGTCAACTCAAACATAATATCTCAGACACCACTGGAGCCATTTTGACAAAATGTTGGAGACATGACGCATTTTGGCACTGTGTTCTGACATTACACTGACTGACTTGATGGGGATTCAAATGGCCGCTATTACACCACTGGTCCAATTTGATGAAACTTGGATGGATGACGCATCTTGTTACTGATTGGTCCAAGGGGTGTTGTGCATCATTTGTGGGGGACGACATACTTTTTCTCTTTATGGGGTGAGGTTAAGAATAGTTAACAAGATGTGTCAATTACACTAGCAGATGACTGTTCAGTCACTGGGAAATGAGTGTACTTCAAGAACAAAAGGCCTTTAATAGGAATAAAGGCCTCTAATAGAAGTAAAAGATAGATGTTAAATGGTCAATCACCAAAAATGACAGCTGTTGTGTTACAGGTTGCAAACAAAGTTGAGAATAACACATCATCTAACTGCCCAGAAAGGAAGTAGTAAATAAGAAGTAAAGGAAATGATTTTTCCTCAAATGAACCATTTACCTCTGAAACATGAATTAGCCTGTAGGCTGCTATGGAAGTCAAAATACCACCATCAAGTTGACGTCATGTTAATCAACTTGGAATTAACAGCACAGCATTACACCGAGAACCCATGTTGAGCCAAGGCCACATACCACAGCAGACCTCCCGCCACACACAGGCACACACACACACACACACACACACACACACACACACACAGCACATACTCATAAAGAAATAAAAAACATTGGTAAATATAGACACACACGCTCATAGGCATGCTCAACACACGCATACACACACACAAAAGGATTACGCAAAAAGTATTAGACATTTCACCTACAATTGACAATAACAACCTCCTTCTTCCTTCTACCGGTCCCTATTCTTTCCCTCCCCTCTCCACTCCTCCTCTCTTCTCCTTTACTTCCTCTCCTCCTACACCTCTTCAGGGGCCTTCTGTCATCTCCTCTTCCCCCCATTCTGGATTTTGCCCCCAGTTTTCTTCCATCTCTCTTCCTCTGCTCTCTTCTAGCCATCCTTTCCTTTCCACCCTCCTCCCACTCCTCCCGGTGGGACTTGGTCTTGGCCTGGTGTGATAACACAAGGAGGAACATGCTGCCCGACTCCTCTCTGTCCCTCTTTGTGTTGATAATAGTAAACTTGTGGAGACATTCCAATGACTCTGCCTCACTGCTGACTGCCTCACCAATATTAACTTTTTCCTGTGTGAAAACCAGAAAACATGTCCTTGTTTTCGCACTATACTTGAGGACTTCTAGACCTTGCAACCAGAGTTAAACCTGGCAGACGCACACACACACACACACACACACACACACACACAATCGGTTAATGATTTACTTCCATCCACAGCTATAAATAAAGAATGGTTTGACCAAGACATAAATCAGAGCTTAGCAAACACACACACAGATACATTTACGTACATTTGTCTATGTTGGTAGTACAACATCTTAAATTATTGAAGATGTTTTGAAGTGGATTATTCATTCAGGTATATTCTACAACACAACAGACTGAATGTTGAATATTAAATGTGAGACCAGTGAAGATGGAAACAGTGGTGCTATGCCTAGCTGCCTAAGCCCACTGTGTGAAACTTTGTCACCAATGCGTTTACATTGACCTCAATGCATTTGTACCATTTCTCAGCCAACAAAATAGCAGTATATGGAGTGGATTTGTGCTGGATATATTACATAAGGGCTGTTGTGGGTATTTTCTAGCATTAATCCAAATCTGTGTAATACACAACAAAGTGCCAAAGCTGATTGGAGAGAAGAGCAGTTATTGACCGGCTATAAAAGGCTCCGATACAAATGAGGCAGCTGCTCTGAATAATCTGATTGGATAAGACGTATATGCTTTGTACTCCATTTAACTATGATCTTATGGCGCAAGAAATCATATTTATAGCCATGTTAAAATTTAACCTTGTAGCTCCCATAAGTTGTTTTCGTTGACCACTTGGAGTGATTTACATACAGTAAAATAAATGAACAACAAACATGTGTGCTGTTTCTCACACACACACGCACACACACACATTATCTAATTCACACACTCAAAGATACACATGACCTAGCTCTCTCTTTCACACACACTCATAAATGTCAGGTGGGCTGCCCTTGTTAGTAAAACAAATACTGCATGCTTTCTCATGTACACTTTCATACATACGTAAGTAACCTTGAAAAGACACGCAGTGCCACACCTGAGTGTGTGTGTGTGTG
The DNA here is from genome assembly GCF_048128805.1 of Centroberyx gerrardi. Lineage (NCBI taxonomy): Eukaryota > Metazoa > Chordata > Actinopteri > Beryciformes > Berycidae > Centroberyx > Centroberyx gerrardi. Next base: position 15,626,270 of record NC_136014.1, on the reverse strand, counting down.
TGTGTGTGTGTGTGTGTGATTGTTCTACTCTTTGCACCTTTATCTACACACCTCTCATATCAGCTGCTTAGAGCTCCCGACCAAGATAGAGAGAGAGTGTGTGTGTGTGTGTGCGTGCGTGTGTTTGTGTGTGTGTGTGAGTGAGTGTGTGTGTGTAGAGCACAAATGATGCAATAGGACCTGTACAAGTAAATCGCATGCGTCCAGATGCAAACAGTAATGGAAGGTAATATCATCATGCAAACAGCAAGCTAGATAGATTAGTAGAAGACTGAGTAAAGTTTTGAGAAGGTAAACTCAATGGTTTATTTGAGTCCACAAACTCTCTGTGCGTGTGTGTGTGTGTGTGTGTACACAGTGATTAAGTCTCACTCTAGTGACAAAGTTACCAAGTGAATTGAAACATCTTTAACATTGCACAAACAATAGCAGCAGCGTGAAAAGATGATACTGTAGAGTTAGAAAAGAAACAGAATTTGTTAGAAAGACAGATTTGTTAGAAAGTTAGATAGAACTTTAATAGAAACATTCATCTCTAGATTCAGCTTGAACCCTACAGGGTGAGCATCACGCAGCTGAGGAAATTTTGTGGCCGACATGAGAAGAGGGAAGAAGATAAGAAGTGTATGTGTGTGTGTGTGTGTTGTATTCCCATTCAGATCAACAGGTGCCAGCTGCCATCTGTGAGAGACAGAGACTGCCTCTGTTCTCCCCCCCTCAGTCAGTCACACACACACACACACAGGCGTGCACACAAACACACACATTGACACGCAGACACACACTTACTGGTCTCAGCCATGACCCACTGGCTACGCTACGTAATCTATGCCTCCATCTTTGCTGGAAGCCTGAATCAGTTGGATGCTTTGTCAGTCTTTGTGTCTCTGTCTGTCCCTCTATCTATATTTCTCTCTTTCTCGGTCCGTCTGTCTCCCTAGCTGTCTGTCTCTCTGGATGTATGTTGTTCCTTATGCCAGCCTGCCTATTTTTCCATTCTGTTAGCCTGTTCTGAGGTCCTGTTCACTGGGCTTGCCTACCCAGCCTTCCTTAACACTGATCTATCTGTATTTTGGCCACAAAACAGAGATGAGGTAGTGTGGTTCTGCTGGAAATCCAAAGCCCAGTCCATGCATGTTTGATGTCTGGCATGCAGTCATACTTTTCACAAGGAGCACAGCCCATCTGGGAATCTTCTCTGTGACCCTCTACAGGGACAGGGCCTGTGCAGCACTGTGACTGACAAATTCTGTTGCAGTATACAGTAGATTAGCCTGAACCCCCCCCAAGTGTTCAATGGGCTTTTTTGGCTGGCAGTGCTAAACAGATGCTTAGTGGGAAGCATTGGTCCCTAAGTGACTATGGAAAACACATTTGAAGCACAGCGTTCTTTTGTTAAATTTGAAATATTAATTTCTAGCGCTCTGAGCACTTAAAGACGACGATGTCAGTGCTGTCAGGAAACACTACATCGCGTCCTTTCCTTTCCAAATAACAGGAAAAAGCCGTGGCTGTGAGAGGCTCCCGGTGGACTCGTAACCTAAGGCTCCTTAGGTCGGATGTCCACAGCTGGTGTAAGGCCAACAACTTTCTGTCTGTCTGTCTCCTTCTCTCTGTCTCTCCTTTCCTAGCTAGGGGAAACAATGACCACAAAACTAAGCCTACAAGTCAACCTAGACAGGGCACACGTACACACACACACACACACACACACACATATACACACTGCTGTGGGAGGTGAGACAAAGGCAGGCTGTAATGTGATGCTGTTTTTTCTAGCTAGCTGGACAAGCCATCTGGAACAGACACACAGTCACCGACACACATATAGACACACACACACACACACACACATATACAGGATGTATACACACACAGGCAGGTGTGTCCGTCTGTACACCAGCTGGGCTTGTGTGTGTTGTTTACTTCTACTGCACCACAGTTGACAACAGTTATTTGCTGATCTAAACATGTACAGAACACACACACACACACACACACACACACACACACACACACACACAGTCAGCTCGGCCTACACGAATAAACAACAGAGAGTAACTGTACAGTCATTTCTATAAGAGCTTAGTTCCCATTCAGTTCTTCCTCTGTAGCAGCATTTCTTTATCTATGGCTCCAGACTCAAAATGGATCCCTTCTTCACTGTTAGCAGTCTAGAGAGAGTTATTGTGCCATGAAAACCATGAAAATAGTCAGTCATAAACATGGCAGCAACATAAGAATATAGCAGCAATAAAACGGCTACATTCTTTCAACATGGTCATGAAATCCAGTCTAGATTTGAGTGAATTCAGCCTCACCCTGGATCCCATCTCCCTTTCTCTCTCTCATCCAAATCACTTTATAGTATCATAACTGCATATACTTTTTGTATGGGTGACCCCAGTGAAAATCAAACCCCCTTTCCCCTGGCAGTGTTAGTGCCATCTCAATTGTTATTGAGATACTGCCACATGTAGTGTATAGGATCCATTCCTAGCTTTGAATTAAGCATGTTCCTTATGCAACAAGATGGGCTTGAATCAGCAGATAAACTAATATTTACATTGCTATTTATAGTTTTTCTACCCATCAAATCCATCTTTGTCTTGCACCTTGTATTCTCTGTGTAAAAGTCACAACATAAAGTCCTTGAGAGTTGTTTTGGCCACAGGGAGAACTGAATAGGCTGCAAACCAAAGTCCAATACAAAGATGCTGCATATAAACTAACTGGTTATTTTGATCATAGAAGTTGAACACTGAGTCACAGCAATGCTTTTCGCCCTGCACATTCTTAGGAAAGGGTTATCTTTTGACCTACAGTAGGCTAAGACAAAATATGGCCCAAATTATATGAGTAACCCTGCAAAATCTGGGCCAGTTAGGCAAAGTCAAAGTTAGCCTGAAGAATGTGCTGATGGGAAACATAGCCCAAGGCTAAAGGCGGAGTTAGTCCAAGGATAATTTAAAAAAAAGTTCCTGTGTACAGTTAACCAGGTTGTACAGTGTAGATAGTGCTGGGTTAAAGGTCTGGATGCAGCTAACACTGGGAAAGCTGGGGGGGTTTTCAAGGTGTTTTTAAGCTAGCATGCAGTCAACATTTCCCTCCAGCGCTGAAGTTCAAAAAGGAGAAAAATAACACTATCACTTTGACCTTTGCTCACTTGCGCTCTCTCTCTCTCTCTCTCTCTCTCTCTCTCTCTCTCACACACACACACACACACACACACACACACACACACACACACACCTCAAGCCTCTTTGCCAAGTACTATAGCCTACACTAGCATAAGAGATTAGGCTTTGTTTCATAGTGTCTTCAATTCAATTCAAAGCCTTAGCATGATAAGTCTATAAACGCCAAAGTAGCAGAAACAACAATCACACTTTCTCTCGTTCACTTACAGCATATTACTAAAAACAACTATAACCCTTTAATAAAGAAAGAGAAACAAAGATGGAATACATAATATCACATCATAGCTCACTAGGGCAATAATTTTACCACACAAAACTGTAAACTCACTATTGAGTACCACATATACACTTTAAATCCCCAAGTGAATAGTAATGTTATTGTGATTTTACAGTATGGACACACACACACACACACACACACACACACACACACACACACACGTCTCCCACCTAAGCGCAGACTCGGGGTCCTGGTTTGAGGAACACGGCGCACATAGTCCGTTTTTCGGCAACAGTTCCGCGTTGCTATGGTAACCCGTTAAAACCACTCCCTGGGACGCCTGCTGCTGACGACTCATGTTTCTCCTCCTTTTCTTCTTTCTTCTTCTGCTTGATGTACAGCTGACATCCAATCACCAGTGGATGGCAGACTCCTCTATCTATCTATCTATCTATCTATCTATCTATCTATCTATCTATCTATCTATCTCTCATCGCTTTCCGGTGAAGTGTTTTGTTGCCGACTCATGCTGACACCAAACTCTCCGGACGCCCCTCTTTCTTTTTTCCCTCCGGCTCCCTCTTGTTCCCGTCTTTCTTTACAACTTGTCTTTCTCTCTGTCCGCCTGTCTCTCTCTGAGAAAGACAGGGCAGGACGGGGGCGGGGCTTACAGATAGAATAGAGCCCGGGGATTGGCTGAAACTAGAGGGAAAGGGTTACAGTATCCTTGATGAGTTTCATAAGTCGTGGCGCCTCCTGCTGCGCACTGACGGTACTGACTCACCCTGGACAGTCCTGTGTCAACGTCTGCAATATTTCAACAGGGACTTTTTCAAAATGTGTCTCTGGTATTTAATAGTGACAATACTATACTTTATATATTGTTTAAAAAATGGAATCACATTATTTTCTGTAAATTCACATCTGCTTTCTTCAGATTCCTATATCCTTCTCATTGTTACACATTGCATAATTATCATAGATCTATTGCATTTCATATTTTGGCATATTCTCATAATGTGTGCATCTGTGTGTATGTATATACTGTATATATTTCTTATTTTTGGCTTATTTACATTTCATTTCTTTGCCTCAGTAAGTCCTACTGCTGTTATCTTGCACACCCTTATAATGTTGTAATCCTTTTTCCCATGTATGTTTATATAGCCCCCATTTGATATATTCTAGTTTTTGCTCCAGTTTTCTGTTCATGTTCTATTTTTTCTCAGCTATATCATATTAGTGTTTGCTGCTGCAATCTCCCCACAGGGATAATTAAAGTTTCCTCTTATCTTACTATAATATTCCTATAAGGAGTTTGCTGTGATTTTTGCATAGATACATGTTGTTATAGGATTGCTATAGTCCCATTTCATAAGGGGATGATAAGCTTGTGTGATGTATCACAGTAGTTATTATCCATAAGCTTGTGTGGTGTATCACAGTAGTTATTATCCATAAGCTTGTGTGATGTATCACAGTAGTTATTATCCATAAGCGTATGTGATGTATCACACAAGCTTATGGATAATAACTCATTATTTGGGATCATAACTCAACATTTGGGAATGTTACACACCTGAACCAGAAGCCAGAATTAAAAATGCAATGCAAAAATGCAAAAAAAAAAAAAAAAAAAAATCACATATAGGGTATTTCAGAATATGTTTAGATATACAGTATGTTTCAAAATATACAAAATGAGCCAAGAAAACGTATTTGAACATGACGATGACACAAGTATATTTTGGACACTGACAATACATTGTTCCCAGGTTCTGTTCACATTTATCTGCAAGTCTGTCCAAATATTGAAGAAGTGTTATCTACATTTGAGCATATTTTGAGCATGACTGTACAGGCTTAGGCATCCAGCTACAGTTGGTCACATACGGTTTGTTGAGATACAAACTGCTACTAAAACTGACCAGGGAGCGCACGCACACACACACACACACACACACAACCGCAAACATTCACAAACATGGGTCAGGGAGCGCAGGCGTGCACACACATCAACACAAATGTGCACACAGGAAGGTATGAATGCACACACCAATGTACAAGCACACACACACTCTCTTGCTCTGTCATACACAGTTTTCCTTACCTGAGGTGGAGGTAGTCGACGAGTTTGGAGACCATTGTGTGTGTGAGTGTGTGTCCACCCAGTCAAACTGTCTTTCAGAGAGCACGACACACTGACCACGTGCTGGGAGACGGTGTTGAGACACACACAGACAGACACGCACACACACTGAGATAAGTGGATTAGTCACAGGAGGCAATCAGATTTCTCCATTCCTCCCTCCATCCCTCCCCACTTCTGATCCCCTGCCCCCCTCCCTTCCCTTCCCCTCCCTTCTCTCCTCTCCACTCCTCCAGTACCTGCCGCTCTCTCCCTCCTCCCATCCTTTCAATTCCTCCTTCCTTCTCTTCCCTCCTACCACACTTTGCTCTCAACTCCTCTATCTGCCCCCCCCCCTCATCCCCTCATCTACTGTTAATCTTATTGATTGCTGTCTGTACTGTTACCTCCTCCTCCCGCTGAACAACACAACACTTTTTACATGGCCTCCTGCCCATGTTACAGCACCTTTAATCTCTACCCATGTGCCGCACCTGCTGATATTACATCACGTTTTATATCCTCATCCACAACAGAAGACTTTTTAAAATCTCTACCTGACCACAAACAACATATTCTGTATCCTCACCCCTATTACTACACATTTTGAAGATGATGCATATTTATAAAAGTAACATATTTGATTATCAGGGGATAATCAAATATGGGGGGAGAGAGAGCTCAGGGGAAACATCTCTGACCCAGTGACTGGATTATGAACATCCAGCTCATGTGCTTATTTACCAATTTATCTAAAGAAAGGCAAGAGATGTGTTCGTAGCGGAAAACATTTTTTTTAATTATTATTATCTCAACAGTGATCAGAACCCATGAAAATGTTGAAACATTATTAACACAAAAATAGAAATAATATTTAAGGGAGTTTAAAGCGAGAAGGTGACAACTTCATAGAAATATAGCCACTCAAAGCAAAACCAAAAAAAAAAAATTACTCCCCTTGGGAATCGTTGCAAATATTGTCCTGCCACAACATTATTTAGAAATGTGGGGTGTCCGAAAGGAAATTCTGTGAAGTATTATATTCAAACAACTGAAAAATCTAGTTTCTACAAGTAATCATTCCTCTTCAGTTGATGAGCCGTTACCCCAGTTGAAAAGCTGAAAACCTTTTAGAGAAACGAACTTTATAAACATCAGTACAACATTCTGTCCTTCACGGCATAAACAAAAACACAAACGTTTAAGTTATTACGTAGAATCTCCAATCGTGAAGAGAAAATTTGCTGTTCGCCTGGACAGCTGCTCTTTTCTCCATCATCTGCAACACATAATCTTTTTATTAATCATGTCACATCATCTTTCTCTGCTTGTTTCATTATAATCACCGCCCTAGTTATGTAGTGCTATACTGTAGGTCAAATCACCCCATTCACACTAAGTTGCAATGTTCCGGCTAGACAGGTTACATGTGTCTACATCCAGTGAATTTGTCTTCTTGTGCGTTCACATCATCATCAGGTCATCAACTACATTCTACAATATAATCATGCAGTCGTCACGCTCTCGGTGTGTTAATCAATGAGACACTGTAGCATTTACTTTATCTTGTACTGTCAAAGCAATGCTAATGTTTCCAAGGCGTCAGAAGCAACCACCTGTCAAACAAGAGGCAGTTTAGCTGTCCAATGTCCCGCCATGTAATCACCATGATATATTAAACACGAGTTCTGCTAGTAATTCTATTAATTAAGCTAATTATTGCATTAATTAGCAAATATTTCTATGTCAACAGATGGTATTAAATATGCACTCCATATCTTAAAGCATTAAGGAGATAGTCGTTCCAAGAAAATCTGTTATTCCTTATTAATATGCACATTTATTTAAATTCCTATCATGTATTCTTGGGTTATTGTGTTCACAAGAATATGTCTACATACAGACAGACACAACCATGATGACATAATGTACCATGGTGGTGGGACATAAAAAGTCGCAAGATAATGGACTGATGTTGATCCATTCTGGCCAGTGATAATTTTTGGAGCAATTTTCAATTTGGTTTTAGCCTTTTAACATTTAAGACAGACAGAAACACAGACAGATTGACTAGATATTAAACCCAGGGGGGAATATTAACTGTGGTATTAGCACACATAATCAATGCTGAGGAGCAGTACACCCTCCTTGTTAAAGCCCAGATATCTCCAGCTAAGCCCAAACACCACAGCTGCCAGTATTGTCAAACAGTGATTTGGAGCCGGTGAGCTGGAACATCAGTGGATTCTTACCTTTTTACATCGTCTTTACGTCTTCACTGGGCCCTTGAAGTTTTTGAACATCTTCGAGTACATGTCTTTCTGTTTGTCCAAGCTGTCTTTATAACATCTGGAAAGTGAGAATGACACCAAATATGTCATACAACAAGGACAGGTAAAAACCAGTATTTTAAGCTTTGATTTTGCCTCCATCCCCTGTAGTGACTATTTTTTAAGTCAAGCCATTGGGCCAGACTCTCCTGACCTTTATGATCATAACTTCACATGGATGCATGCCCATTCTAATCTTATTGAGAATGTCCAAAAAAATCCTCTTACATGGCGACTTTCCTCAGCAGGTTGTTGATGTCGTTGTCAAAGGGCTTCTTTGCTTGAGCAATTACGAGGCAACCCTGAGCGCTCTCATAGTCATGCAGCTCCAGGTAGGCCTGAGAAGGATGATATCAGTCAGAATAATACAATAATCTTTATTTACAGAGCACTTTTCAAAACAGAGTGACCAAAGTGCTTTACAGGATAAATAAAAATGTAAACAATGAAGAAAAAGCCTGGGAAAAAGTGTGTTTTTAAGTGTTTTAAAAGGAGGACAGTGGGTTTGCTAGCACATTGCTGTTTGAATTGACTTAACTGATATGAAATGGGTATAATAAAAATGTTTTGATATCATTTGCAGTGTTTCATTAAACAGAGGAACACAAACTGAAGAAATGCTCCAGGGATTGAAAGTTTGAATACTGCCTCTAGCTCCGTCTGTGCTGTTATCATCCCCGTGTTTTGTTTTTTTTCCTCCCACACAACTTTAAATTTAAAGACTCAGCACTGCACAATTGATTTTTCAAAGAAACAAATCATTTGAACTCAATTTTTAAAATTCTGGTGGTTTGAAGAAAAGCACAGTCTGACCTGTCCACAGCGGAAGAGAGCCTTTGTGTTGTCGGAGTCTATTTCCAAGGCCTTGTTGGCGTATTTGAGGGCTTTGTTGGGGCTTTCCAGGCGGAGCTCGGTGAGGGAGAGGTTCATGTAGACGGGAAGCAGAGCCGTCTTGATCCTCTCTCTCTCCCCGTCATCCTCCGTTTCCCTGTTCTCCAGCAACGTCATCGCCTGTTGGCCGAGAGGAGAGGTCATTCTAAATTACTACTAACAAACAAAACAACAAAAATTTCCCCCGGCTAGAATGTTTTCTAAGTACGGCATCTCAGAGGCAAGTTCATAGTCTTAAAGTAAAATAGTCTAAAAGTAAAATAAAGCAGGAGTAGATGAATTTCCCTTTAGAAATTACTGGGTGTTGTAGGTCTCAAAACTTGATCATGGTTTCGATTGAGCACATTTCAAGTCCTACATGCTGTACCTGTTTGTAGCGATCTTTGGCGTTGTCGTAACGGCTCTGTTTGAAGCAACGGTTGCCAAAGCTGCGCTGTGTGTTGACCACACCGAGCAGCGTGGACAGAGGGACGGTGTTCTGCTCCTCCTGACGACACAGAGGGTGAAAGGCAACGGGAATTAGTCAGCGACACAAACTGAAACCCTCCGAAAGCACTTTGACAATGATCAGGTGTTTAACCCAAAAGCAGACAATTTATACTGAATAGAATTCTCCACTTTTGAAAATGAGTTCATGTTTGTATAGGTTGCCTGTAGCCTTAGGGCATGAATCCACAAGATGAGTTTCCTTGCATCTTACTTGCATCTTTCACCATAAAAAAGATGTTTTATGGTGCATTATCAAATATAGTGAGATGTGCATTATTTTTGCATATATTACAGGGGTCAGAAATAGTACGTTTTCCTGAGTTTCCTATAGCTGAACAACTAAAAAATGAAAATACATAAACAGATGTAAAAATAAATAAAGCTTCTGGCAGTACCATACCATTAGCATGCACTTGCTACTTTCAAGTGAAAGAGGAACGTCTCAAGTAATCTCCTACCCCATGAGCCCGGTAGAACAATAAGGCAGCTTTAGCCTCCCTACCGGACTCATTGCAACAAAGTCGTCCACTTGGCCCGAGTCGAGGAAGTCGAGTACCTGGACCTCGTACAGAACCATGGCAGCAGGGGGAATGAACGGGGGGCAACCCATGTCCCCGTAGGCGTACTGGGGCTGGAAGAGGAAACGAGAGAACTCTCCTTTCCGCATGGTCAGCAGACCCAGCTCCAGACCGGCCAGCGTCACATCTGTGGAGCGTGGACAAAGGAAGGACTAAGAGTATAAAGATGGCAGCTTCCTGGGTTCATGTCAATACTTTTGTTTGTGCATATCCCAGAATACAAACCATCCAAATGTCAACACCTAGATAGACAGACAGACACACAGATAATCCAAAGCGTGATATTCAATATATCAATTAATTAATGGTAATTTGAGAGGCTGTAATTTCTCAATCAGAGAGAAAGTTACTCCTGATGGCCTACAGGAACGACTGACCTCTCCCTAACTTCATCATGCGAGGGTACTTCAGGTTACTGGTGGTGTCGAACGGCTGGTCAGAGTATTCCAGGAAACCAGAGAAATGCACTGTGAAGGAAGACAGAATACACAGAGGTTTTGGTTGAACAACATGATTGACAAGTAACAATTCACTCAGGAGGTTTTAGAATGGAAAATGCTCATATAGATACTTGATACTGAGGCATGTTGGGGTACAGGCGGGCCTTCTCCAGGTTGGATCACCTCCTTCAGGATCCCTCCGTCTCCCAAGACATCCTCCATCTGCTGGCCCAGCCGATCAAAAGGGCTCTGGATAGGTAATAAAAGCCTTACAATGACTCCACGCTGTTTTGACAATCAAGTCAAACTGTGTGAAACTGCATGTAAACTCATAAGCAATAGCCAATGCAAAAGTTATAAAATGTCTCTCCAGTTTTGTAAAAAACTGCCTCATTACGTATTCTCAAAACAAATAGGATCTACAGTATGTCCAAAAGGAATTAAGTTAAGTACTTTTTTTTTTTCTTATTTCACCACTTAAATGTTTAAAGAAATGTGTGTATGGAGAAAACGAAATGTGAAACCAAAGGATTTAATTTAATTAAGATGAAACCTTTTTCCTCTGTCATGTAACTTGATTGGTGGGCCACTGATTTGGCACAGCACCAGAATATTTTCTTTAGGTTAACTGAACCATCCATCTCCCCAAGAAAAAAAAACTGCAGGCTCTTGCAATTTGGAAATTGTGATGACATAATATCTCTCAGCAGCATTCTGTCACTGTGGTATTTAAAATATGAGCTTTCATAAATAATTTACATCTATAATTAATATAACATACATGCTTGAGGAGTCAGCATGACATCTCTCCCTAATTGCGGGGTTGCGTTCAGAGCGTGATTACACAAGGGGGCAATTAATCCTTCATTGGCTTTTATTAAAGTGATTTTTTTTTCAGTTGTTTATTGCATCCCAAGATAAACAGCGGAATAACCCATCTACATATCAAATATGTATTTAGAATGTACTTCATATTTAAAACACATGGTGGCACCAGAGCAATTTGTAAAGCTAAGCAGCTTTAATAAGCCTATTAACTCTGGTTACTTTTATTTAAGTATGATGATAAATGTTAAAATAAGGTTCAGAGAGAATATCAGATAAACAGCTGAATTCTCTGATATAACTTCAATTTACAGACAAATTTAGGATAGTGTTCCGGTTATCATCCACAACCATTACTAATCATTCTTTCAAAATGTGTAAGCCATTTATGTGTGCATACTCTTACAGATCAAATGCTTTTTATGCCTTCAAACATATTTCTGAGTAATTCAACCATTGCTAAAACCCCACCCCCCCAAAGAACTATCTGCAGTCTGATTAGGATTTTATTTCAGTAGCTAATGAAATACAGTTGCCATTCTTCAACATTGCTATAATCCCATTACATCTAACTTTAGTCTCCTACTCCTCATCCTTGTTTGAGACATTTAGTGGACTGACTTGCATTAGCCAAGATCAGAAACCAACTGCTAGACTATAGAATACAACCTAAATCAAATTGTACTTTAGTTCATCTTTATGAAATCAATCAATCTAGCACATGTGTATGTCAACCTTAGGCTGAGTTCATGTCTGGGCACATGCAAGGCCCCTGCTGACACAAATCTAATTTGATTAATTTAAAAGGGGAATGTCACCCATTATAAGAATTCACATGTTATTTCGGTGCCCCAGGACAGTTCCAATGTTTGTGAATTTTTGCATCACTCTTTCCTAAAGCTAGAAATCAGAGAACCATTGAATTTGTGACGTAACTGGGATGTAAAATGAGGGGGTGCTCCATAGACAGTGTTTATGTTCTAGCATTGCCAGTAGGTATGAACTAGAATTTAAACCTGATTTGGGCTAAAGAACTCACACAAAAATGTTATGGGTCAAAAAAAGTCGTGCTCCATTCATTGTCTTTGGAGCAGTGTCAGATTTTACATCCCAGTGACATCACAGATTCATACATACATTCATACATCCATGGTTATTATCCAGTTTCTAGCTTTAGGAAAGAGTGGTGCCTGTTCACAAGTATTGACTGAACGGTCCTGGGACACAGGAATAGGTCAATGTGAATTCTTAAAATGGGTGGCAGTTCCCTTTAATTTACAAGCTAACCTGTAATGTAATGAGGTACAAGTGCAACATTTCATAACAATTATTTGAGGCTGCAACAGAAAGATAAAAGGCAGAGATTGTTGCTTGTCTAAAAGTTTTATGTAGCTGGCGTCACTCCACTTAAAGGTATTTAACGTTAGCTAGCACCGACATACACATTTCCTTGCGAACATTTAGCCGGGGCTAACGTTAATTAGCTAGCTTGTTAGTGTAAAATTACCTGAGTGCTGGTCCTCAGGCGTTCTTCAGCGTCTAACATCAGTCTGATTCTGGATATCATTCCGTTTCTCGACATCTAGCCGTTAGATAACTTGTGGATAATGTTACGGTTCTCTGTTACAGTGGGGATAAGCAGTTGCCAACTTTGTTTTGTCGCTTGGTTGGGGGCAAGATAGTAGTCAATTGAACATCAGGTGACCCAAAGGTAGCTTGTCACTACCCGATCTGAGTCACTACCCGATCTGAGTCGCGCATGCGCCTATGATATAATTCTGAATTAGATGAGGCTTGTCTTGCCCCATGGGCCAAATTACGTTAAAAAATACATTCATTAGTTGGATGTTGAAGGGTATAGTCCAGAGCTATCATCTCTGTCGATCCTTAAGAAACTTCTTAAGCTTTATTTTTACATTTGGAAAGACATGTACACTGTTTATTGCCCATTTTGGTCTTGGCCTTGACTTAAACTCAACTGGACCTGGTCTTGGAATTGACTTGGACTCCATTAAGGTGGTCTTGACTACAGCTAAATTTGAATGCCCTGTTCTTTTCCACAGCTGGAGGTCCCATCACTGACATCCTGCAGCAGGCCCTCCTGCCTGTGGTCAGCCACTCCAACTGCACCGAGCCTGACTGGTGGGACAGCCTGGTCACCAAGAACATGAGCTGCAATGTGAGTCACATTAATTTCCCACAACCCCTAAATTTTATTCTACAGTCTCATGTAATATAGAAATGGAGTTTCTGTGAAAATATACCAGCCTTACAGTTTAGAATAGTTTTACACAGTGCCATAATGATTATTATATATGTACAATTTCTAAATGTTTTCGCCATCCTTTGCCTGAACATCACGTCTGGCTCTGTTACCCCTCAGGGAGACTCTGGTGGCCCCCTGAACTGCCAGAACCCTGACGGCTCCTGGGACGTCCACGGTCAACAGGAATTGAAGTCAGACTTGCAGCATAATACCAAAGCATTAGAAGTTGCCATGTAGACAATGTGAGAGTGTTTATCCATCTACTTGGGCTGTGTAATCCTGCAATGTTGACCAAAATGTTACACAATGTTAGGGCAATGTAGGCTACACTCCCAGTACCAACCAACTAACCAAGTGAAAACACAGGATTAACATCTATTCAAGTGTTGCCTTGCAAAAAGACATTCCTGTGTGATTAAATAAAAAATGTAAAGGCAACTTATTGATCGATCTTGATCATCATATTTGCCCAGACATGTATTTTCCCTGGTCATCTCTGCCTGAACAGCTGAACCAAAACAGAATCTGTCATAAAGAGCTGAATTCTACTCCCAGTGACTCAATAAGTCCATTCCGTCTCCCACAGAAACTTTCTCCCTGAACACCCTCAGTTAATTTCAGCCACCAGTATAAACTGTGTTTGAATGCTTTTACCTCTGTTCTGTAGTTGTGAGTTTGGTAGTTGGTTTTATTGTGTTGTTGTTTCTGCACTGTTGATTTGTCATCCATAACAAAACATCCATGGACTGGATTGAAGGAGAAAGGGTCATCTATAGACCCATCAAGGTATGTGAGCATTGTTTATTGCAGTTAAATTGTAAAGATTTTGAGCTGATGTATGTATGTAGCATAAGAGGCTTTTGAGTGACATTATCTAATTTCCTTCAAAGGTATTGTTCAATGTACCGGTGTACAGAGAGACTGTACAGCTCTGCTGGGAGTGGAAGTACTATGAAATACAAGTAAGAACCACTTTTGTTTCAGGCCCACACAATATAAAACACCTGACGAATTCTGGTCAAGTGTCTCCTATGATTATACATGAGAACATCTGATGTTTTCTATTGTCTTGTAGAAAAAAATGATGGTGCAGTTTTTGAGGCTTCAGCAACAAAAGCAGGTCCCATCTGAGCTGACAGCTGAGGACATGACTGACTGGCTGGTGGAGCAGGGCAAGAAATCTCTCAGGGAGCGGTGAGACTTACTGAGACATACAGACAGTCCACCACTCAATCTATCATCAACTCTGCTAATGTTAAAGGAATAGTTCATAGGAATAGTCATTATCTACTCACCCCCATGCCAGTAGAAAATCAGTTTAATGTTTGATGTCCACTTTAGTCTCTGTTCTGTATGTATTCTGCACAGTGTAATACATGCAGCATTTATAGGTAAAAATGGCACATTTTACATTATTATTATTATGACATCAAACATTAATATGGGTGCTCACTTATTGAATTTGACAATTAAATACAAAGTAATTGCTTTAAAACAGTATTTCTATTTTAAAATCTCTCGCTTTTATTTGGAAGGCTAAACGGCCAAACCAGAAGTCTTGTTTCTGGTAGTTCGAGCTAGTCTTCCCTATCGAGGCCGGGGTGCGCGCAAACGTGACGTTTTTTTAAATCAACAGCTAGAGTGGCGATTTCAGCTAAATGAAGGTGTAAATGTCGGTCTTTTCAAGTGACTTTGGGATCTTTTGGCTTCAAGACACTTGGATTATGCTGCATGGAGCCATTTTATGGTTATTTTCCGTTACTTTTTGAACTCTGTCTGTCTGTCCATCTGTTGTATGGACTAACAAACTTCACCCAATTTTCTACTGGCATGGGGGTGAGTAGATAATGACTGAATTTTCATTTTTGGGTTAACTATTTCTTTAAGCTAGTCTGTTACTAATGAGAAGAAAATAGAGCAACAGTTAAGAGAATCTTCTGTTTTCTTTCCATTTGAAGATTGTGGAGGTTTAACCTCGAGAGTTTTGATGAAAGTGTCCAGCCTCTCCTCACGCTGGTAAGACCAAGATTATGAAAAGACTCAGTTTGTAGACTCAGAGTAAATTATCTCATAACACTAGATTGATCCTGTAAATATGTAAAATCTTAATGGTGCATCGCATTTCTTGTTTCAGATGTGGGAGGTGAACATCAGCATGAAAATGATGGTTATTGAGTTTTTAGCCCGAATCGTGCTCAACTCACCTGAAGCCAACAGTCCTTGTTTTCAGTAAGTCACATTTATGAGATAAGATGAAACTTGAATGATTCTCGTGGGGAAATTGTGTCTTTTCAGAAAATATGTCTATGTCGACTCTCATCGACAGAGACCCTCAGATCATCCGTCTGGCTGACAAAGCCATCAGGAGCCTGATGGAGAAGCAGCAGCCCAGCTCCAGCCTCCTCGGCCCCCAGGAAGTGGTGATGCTGGTTGTGCCCAAAGTGCTGCAGGGCTTCTGGATTAATCCGGCGATCCTCTTGTCCGTACCCCCGCTGCAGCTCAGCGACCTGGCCGTCGGACTCACCAAGGCCATTGAGGATAAGCTCTCTGCCTCTCTGACCTCCATGGACCGTCAGGCCACCTTCTCCCGCTCCATCCGGGATGAGAAGGTCCTTTCTATCCAGAACAAGGTCAGAGAGAAGTACACTCCAGACGTCCTGCTGGAGAAGCTGAAGCGCTTTAGGCCAGAGCTGCTGACCAGGATCGTTGACGTCACAGTGGGGGAAATCTGCGTGATGTTCGAGCCACAGAAACACATGGAAATGTCTGAAGTGCTGACCACCAAAGAGGTAAGAAGACCTGCGCAGATGTATGATCGAGTAGCTGGATAAGATACTGTATAGTAAAAAAGAAAAAAATATATTTTCTAAAATTCAAACGGCTTCTCTCCCTCTTTAGGTGGAACTAGATGATTCCACCCAGCCAGCTGTAGTGGATAGAGCCGTGAACACTCCCCTTGATGGAGATTTGAGCGAAGAGCCCAGCCTGGAAGAGGACACAACACCAAGCCCAGAAATGGACTCTGCTGTTGATTCAGCTGCTCTGGTTCCTCTGAGCCTCCCAACTGAAGCTCCTGTGGTTTCTCTGACTCTCCCTACAGAAGCTCCTCTGGTTCCTCTGTGCCTCCCTACTGAAGCTCCTGTGGTTCCTCTGAGCTTCCCTACTGAAGCTCCTCTGGTTCCTCTGAGCCTCCCTACTGAAGCTCCTGTGGTTCCTCTGAGCTTCCCTACTGAAGCTCCTCTGGTTCCTCTGAGCTTCCCTACTGAAGCTCCTCTGGTTCCTCTGAGCCTCGCTACTGAAGCTCCTCTGGTTCCTCTGCGCCTCGCTACTGAAGCTCCTGTGGTTCCTCTGACCCTCGCTACTGAAGCTCCTCTGGTTCCTCTGATCCTCGCTACTGAAGCTCCTGTGGTTCCTCTGAGTCTCCCTACTGAAGCCCCTGTGGTTCCTCTGAGCCTCCCTACTGAAGCTCCTGTGGTTCCTCTGAGTCTCCCTACTGAAGCCCCTGTGGTTCCTCTGAACCTCACTACTGAAGCTCCTCTGGTTCCTCTGAGCCTCCCAACTGAAGCTCCTGTGGTTCCTCTGAGTCTCCCTACTGAAGCCCCTGTGGTTCCTCTGAACCTCACTACTGAAGCTCCTGTGGTTCCTCTGAGCCTCCCTACTGAAGCTCCTCTGGTTCCTCTGAGCCTCCCTACTGAAGCTCCTCTGGTTCCTCTGACCGTCCCTACTGAAGCTCCTGCCATTACTCCAGTCCAGGAAGGCTTGACCAGCAGCCTTGTTGGCACTGAGGAGAAGGAGGAGGTGCAACAATCCTCTGACACCACATCAGGTAGGAGTTCTTCATCAGGTCCACTCACACTGTAGCTCATGTCTACTTCCATCAAGATGAACTGAGGCATTGATTGTCCTCTTTTATTTTTCAGAGATCAAAAAGACCAAGAAGAAGCAGAACAGAGTCTGCCGCTTCTTCCGTCGGCTGTTCCAAACACTGAGGAAAACAGCCGAGGAAACAGAGAGGGACTGAAATCCCACTGCAAAAAATAAATTCAGTGTTGCATTGCAATCAGTCCATGTCAGTCAATTTCTTTTTCATTTAGTGTGAATTGATGCATTGTAAAATTCAGAAATTATCATACAGGAATTGCATGATACATATACATATACAGTCAACTCCAGAATTATTGTCACCCTTCATGAAAATGAGCAGAATTTATTGTATAAAATAAATAAAATTATTTTTATTTTTTTTTTGATCTCAGAATCCAGAAGCTGTATTGCTTTCATCATTTCCTGTTTCACTGGGGTCAAAATATGAGGTTGCACACATGTAAAATCCATTTGTCATCCATCACATTGTGGAAAATCAAAGAGCTTTCAACTCAGAGGAGACAGATAGTAAAATACCACTAAGCACAGTCAGGGCAATAATCAAAAAGTTTTAGAAATCTAGAACAGTTGCAAATTCACTAGGAAGAAGACGCATGTGCATATTGTCCCCATGAACAGGGAGGAAGATGGTGAGGGAGGCAAAGAGGAACCCAAGGATCACAGTTTCACAACTGCACAGTTGAGTGGACGCTGAGGTTATCAAGTGTCAAAATCAACAGTTAGACGCCTCCTCCATGTCAACAAGCTCTTTGGAAGGGTTGCAGAAAAGAAGCCCTTACTGAGTGCAACCCATAAACTGAAGCACCTGAACTTTGCCAAGCATCACTGGAACTACAATTGAAATTGTGTGTTGTGGTCAGATGAGACCAAAATGGAACTTTTTGGCCATGCACACCATCGGCATGTTTGGCGACAAAAGACAACTGCATACAAGGAAAAGCACCGGATGCCCACGGTGAAATATGGTGGGGGATCTTTGATGCTTTGGGGCTGTTTTACTGCTAGTGGTCCGGATCTTGTTAAGATCGATGGCATAATGAATTCCACTAAGTATCAGGATATTTTAGCCAAAAACCAGATTGCCTCTGGAGGTTGAGACTTGGCTGTGGAAGGACCTTTCAACCAGACAACGACCCCAAACATACGTCAAAATCACCACAGAAATGGTTGCGGGAACCCAAAATCGATGTTTTTCAATGGCCAGCTTGTCTCCAGAACCCTAATGAAAATGTGCGGCCTGAATTGAAGAGGGCAGCCCACAAGCGCAAACCTAAGAATATCAAGGATCTTGAAATGTTCTGCATGGAGGCACGGTCCCTCCCAAAGTGTTCTCCAACCTTGTCAGACATTACAGTAAGAGGCTATTGTACTAAACCATAAAACATTTTGTGTTTGAAGAACGTATTGTGTTAAAATAAGTGTACGACTCTCCCATATGTTTGAGCCCAAAATATGACTC
The DNA here is from genome assembly GCF_048128805.1 of Centroberyx gerrardi. Lineage (NCBI taxonomy): Eukaryota > Metazoa > Chordata > Actinopteri > Beryciformes > Berycidae > Centroberyx > Centroberyx gerrardi. The sequence goes on along the minus strand of NC_136014.1, from coordinate 15,607,559 downwards.
ATTGCATGTGTTGCATGCGACCGACCGACCGACCGACCGACCGACCGACCGAAACTTTAATCCGATTGACTCCAGATTTAAGTTGTTATAGTTGTTGTGTTCTAGTGGTTAAAAGTTTTATTTTGGAGTGGAAAATGCAGAAATCGGACATGTAATGACCCAGAAGCGGTATATTTGTTTACAAATATCCCTAGTTAACTGTTAATAATGAGGGTCGAAGACAGATGTTGGGCCAAGCAAAATTACCCAAAATTGACATCTATAGTAGGAATCATAGGTGGGAATGCCTGCTAAACATAGCTAGAGTTAGCAAACAATTTCCCTACAATTAGCTGTTAGCAGTTAGCTGAGTGTAGCTGAAGTGCTGGGAGCTGTTGGCAGCTGTCGAGATTCTGTGGGGAAGTGAACTGCTCCTCTTCTCTCCCGCGGTGTCAGGTCCTTATCCAGGTGCTGATTATATATTAAAGTAATATTTCAACTTTTTTCTCAAAATTACCACTTTATTCTCGTAATATTATGACTTTTTTAACGTCATTTGGCCCATGGGGCAAGACCAGCCTCAGAGCCAGGAAAAATAATCGATTATAGTAGGGATTATCCAATCAGCAAATAGATCCTGCCCCATTCACTTTGATTGACAGACGGCTCAGACATTATGAAAAGTGACATTATGAAATGAAAAGTGTTATTATGATATAAAAAGAGGAGCAATGAAAAAAGAAAAAGGGAAATAAAAGAACCACTTTGAAAAATGTAATTCTGAATATCATCATGTAATTGAAAATAAAAGCCATTTGAAAAATAAAAAAAGTTTTTATGAAATAAAAATACAATTAAATATAGTCATGTTATTATGAAAACAATAATTATGAAATTATATTATTTAATATTTTTTAAATTAAAGGAAAACAATCAATCAATTATTAATTTATTTATGTATTTATTTATGTAATTATTTCACTGACACATATTTATTTATTTAATTGTGACTATTTTGGTCCTCCATAAGGCATGAGTTACCATCAATTGTTATTATACATCATAAATTAGGAAACTAAATAAAATGTCTCCTTAAAAGAAAGGAAGCAACCATTCCAATCAAACCACTCATATGGAGCTTCAAAACAGTGCATAAACTTCAGTACACTAGCACTATATGCCCAAATAAGTTCATTTAGTCCTCTGTCTCAAGTCTTGGAGCTTATTGGTGGAAAAAGAGAGTTAAAAATGTATTTGTCTCAGAGGGCTTACATCCATAACACCAAGGTTAAAAATTATAAATGGCTCCGCTTTCATAAAATAATTTGTAAGATTATTTTTCCTCAGGCTTTGGATCTGCTTTGCCAACTATTTCACTGTTGGCTGTTCAAAGAAAATGTCTGAGGGGAATGAATGGCTGTTTCCTTATTATCTTTGAGCTTTTTTGGGCCTGCATGTCGAATCACACATTAATAAAGTTTTTGACATCAACAGGTTTTAATCAGAGAACAAACACCTTCTACTTTCAACAGTTTTTTAGGCTACTGACAGGGCAGTCACACACACACACACACACACACACACTCACAAAGACAAAAAACAATGACATTTTACAGCAAGTATTTAATGTATAATCCAACAGCTTTTTTACAACAATCTAAACTGTAGCTATGAAATATTTAACCTGAGGCTGCCTTACTCATGAAAATCTGATTTTTAAGTCTTTGTGCTACAGATCTGATTCTCTGATAGCTACGTAAACAGGAAAAAAATAGAATTTATGTGTTTTCTCCTCATTTAGACAGGCATGAGAAGATCAGATCTGGGCCCCAGTGGATTTGGATCTGTGTTTAATCATGCAAAAACAAATCTAATTTTCTGACCACATGTGGCACAGATCTGATCCTTTCACTGCTGTCTGAACAGTCAGAATCAGATATTTTCTGTGTCAGACACTCACAAATCCAGTCGGTGCCACATATAGAGCAGAACATGCACAGTCTTGCCAAACTACTGGATAAGATCAGAAGATTGGATTTTGCCAGCTGGCCTGCTGGTGTAAATGCAGCCAAAGAGTTCAAAAGATTCCATGTGGTTTTCCCCTATTTAGATGGACTTGTTAAGGTCAAATCTGAGCCACAAAGAGTTGAAAGAGTCAAAGATATATTGTGGCTATGTAAATCCAGCCTGTGTTAATTTACAGAGCTAAAACTATTATTACCTCCGCCAAAGAGGTTATGTTTTCGGTGCCGTTTGTTTGTTTGTCTGTTAGCAGGATTACGGAAAAACTACTGGCCCGATTTTCATGAAACTTCGTGAAAGGGTGTAGCATGGGCCAAGGAAGAACCCATTAAATTTTGGAGCGGATCCGGATCCGACTCACGAACAAGTAATAATAGCACGAACCTTGGCGGAGGTCTGCGCTCTCCGAGTGCCCTTCTAGTTTAGTCTATTACATTTAGCTTATGTAAGGTGTAAAAAACAGAATACAAAACAATATCTTTAACTGTACAGAATATGGTTGAAAAAAACAACATACAAGATCTGGTTTAAAAAGAGTTTCCTACTGCTAAGACCATCTTGGATCCAAAAAGGTTATTTGTTAGTCAATAGAAAAGGGGTTTCCACTGTTAGCCAATAGACAAAGTTCTACCATTATTTATTAGTGAATAGACAAAGTAGCTGCCTTGTTATTTTATAGAAAAAAAGTGTCCCATAAACGTACCCGTATTAACCAGTGGATAAGGTGAACTTAGCAGTAAGATGCTTTGGAAAACCCAACTCACAGGAGTGCATCAAGAAGTGAGATTAACCAGTTAGCCAGGGAAAATAGCAGCGAAAAGTAATTGTTTGTTTTTTACAGTTTTGGATAAATTGTCAAATCAAACGTGAAAAATGGTAATTAAAGATTGAGGAGATGAGGTAAATGTCAATAGTTTTGTATGTTAGCTGGCTAGCTGTTTAATCCTACATGTTTAGTCCTATACCACCCCCCCACCCCAGCAACGCCCCGCTCCCCCTTCATCAGAAGTTCTGCAGTTCGGCTGGATAGACAAAGTTGTTTCTAAAGAGTTTATAGGCCAGGAGCTGTCCTCCAAATATCATCATCACCAAGCCTGAACCTAGGGAGAGAAGGATCAAATAAATGAGAGAGAGATAGAGAGCGAGAGAGAGAGAAGGAGAAATTAAAGGAGAGTTTGTAGGCCAGCAGCCGTGACCCCAAATATCATTCTCACTAAGCCTGAATCTGAGGGAGAGACAGGGGAGCGGGGAGACAGGGAACTACATAAATCAGTAAATATTGATGATAGAAAGATGTACAGAAGGACAGAAGTAAAATCTTAGCCAGAGAGACAGGCTCACAGACAGATAGAGAAGGAGAAATAGAGAAGGAGTGTTCTGCCGATGGGAGCGCGGGCAGATAAAGAGACAGATGGATGGATGAACTAACAGAAAGTCAAACTCTTACCCAGAGCGATCCACCAGTGCTCAGCAGAGGGGAAGTCTGACATCACTGTGGAAACAGAACAGGAGACAGTGTGCAAAACATAAGAACCACCTGTACTTTCCATGGAGGAGATGAATCCAAGTGGAAGTTGCATATGATTAATATTATTTCCACCTCTAAAATCCACTTTAATCAGGAAGGAGAGGTCTAGATGAAGCAAATCACACAGGTTAAGGGAGGATTTTTCGGCTTTGAGACTGACAGATGGTGCAAAAGGGGTGTGACTCAATATTAGGAGAGTGGTCCTAATATTTTGAGCAGTCAGTGTAGCGCTTGTTTTTGTAAAATATGTTTCAAATTTGTTCGAAGGCCTATTGGAAATGAATGTTGGTAATAAATTCAAAAAAATTCCAATAATTAAATGACTAGACATACAGATAGATATAGATATACAGTTTGTCTGCATGTATGTGTGTGTGTACAGAGTGAGAAAGTGTGTGTGTGTGTGTGTGTGTGTGTGTGTGTGCATGTGTATACATCTTTGAACTAGGGCCATTAGCCTATATCCAGGCCGCCAATCCTATCAGCTGTTCTGATCCACTTAGTGTGTGTGTATGTCACTGTCAGTGTGTTTGTGTGTGTGTTTGTGTATACATGTACACTGCCCATCCTACATTTAGCATTAGCATTTAGCAAACAGTCTGCATGCCACAGTGGAGTGCAGCACATATACATGTCGACCCCTGGATAAAACGGAGTGTGCAGTGTGTGTGCAGGTGTGTGTGTGTGTGTGTGTGTGTGTGTGTCTTACCTGCTACAGTCATTGCTATATGCAGCAGTGTGACAGTAATGGCGTAGTCCCACACCCACTCCTCCACAATCCAGGCGAATATCAGGCCTCCCAAAACATAGGTCACTTCTGTGGAAATTACACTGACTGGGGAGAGAGAGAGAAGGAGAGAGAGAAGGAGAGACAGAGAGCAGAGAGAGCAGAAAGCGACAGAGACAAATTTAGAGATCAGGCAGCCAATATCAATAATGACGTTTTCCTTTGCAGACTGTTATCTGTTATCTCTTATCCTGGGCGAGTGACAAGCTGGAGGATTTTCCTCATCTTTCTGTCCATGCGGGGACAGCTGATCCTCATAAGTCTAGAAACACAAACACCCACACAGATCATTTCTTATTCCTTATCCCTCATTACACATTAGTCACGAGTTCCCTTCCTAGAACATTATGAAGCCAGCTATGTCATTTTTGGCTCTGCGTAGCACAATGAGTTGCACATCTAGCAACCACAGACAGGCAGACAGGCAGACAGACAGACAGACAGACAGACAGACAGACAGACAGACAGACAGGCAGGCAGGCAGACAGACAGACAGACAGACAGACAGACAGACAGGCAGGCAGAGATGAATATACAGGCAGACAGAATCAATCAATCAGCAGGCACTGCTCACCCAGATATTTGGGGTTCTGCCATGACGGTTGTGTTGTGTAGTCAAATGGAGCCAACAAGCTGTCAATCTCATGAACCCTAGAAACACACGCACACACACACACACACACACACACACACACAAAACAGAGGAGAACAGAGAAGTAGGCAAAATCATTTCGGTACAGAGGTACACTTATTAACAATAACAATACAATTCCGTATTAATTCTAATTGAGTAGATGTAGTAATCTTGTCTGACATTGATTTTACATTATGAGCAACATCTCAAGGCATATCTGATTTCATGCAACGGCAGCCCAGGGGGCCTCAGTATGTGTGTGTGTGTGTGTGCGTGTGTGTGTGTGCGTGTGGGCGTGCATGCGTGTGTACCTGAGCAGTCCAATGCAGAGACTGACCGCGATGTAATAGACAGAGTAGAAGGACACCATACACATCAACAGATTCTGGAGGACGACCTGAGGAGAAAAAAGGAGAGGACAAGAGAGGAGGGGAAGAGGAAACAGGAGAGGAGGGGACATGAAAATTACACCTGCCAGCCGATACTGTCAACATACCAACACCACAGAATAGGCAGTGAGCCTGCAAGTATGATGGATGGGTTTAATTTCCCATAAAATAGCATAAGTCATTTGTAGGATCCTTTTATCCCAAGCACCTTACAATACCATGAATGGATCTTCTCAGCCTGGCAGTGTAAGCATCAACCTACACAGGTTATACTTGCTTGGGCAGACCTCTTGATATAAGCAAGCCTCTTTGTCTTTTCAAAAGCAGCAGTTTTCCTAATAAAATTGAATAGACATTTGTAGCTCAATAAACAGAATGCAGGGTATGAAAGACCGCTTCTCTTTCCTTCTTGTACCTTTTCCTTCTTGTACCTTCTCTTCTCTTCCCTGGCAGAGAAATGGGAGTTCCTGATGCAATTTCAACTGTTTGGACTGGGAACCACCAGAGAGCTCTTGATATGATATTATGATAGTACTTGAGCCATGATGCAATAATCTTTGATTCTTTATGTTTTGTAATAAACTAAATATTGTGATTGTATACTGTAACATATTGCTCATTTTTCTTTCCTTTGACTGCAGTAAAAGCTGAAATGATATCCATTAAGGTGATACCAAAATCAATTATTCTCATGAGTAAAGACTCAAAAATCAATGAGCAGATGAAATTCAATGCCTTTCAGATTTTGAAGCTGTCTATTATTGACCATCTGCTGAAGTCTCCTTCAAACAAAAGAGGCACTGCAATAACAGATGTGAGATGATGAGGCTATCAGTACAAAGCTAAACATAAATATTCAAGTTGGTGACTTAGATTTGTGTGCTGACTAAAAAGTTCCTTTCTGGGGACATTTACTGGAATGAGGTCATCCTTATTTGATGTCCTGAGTGTGTCCCAAAACTAAAGAAAATCCCTGCTCCTTTCCTCCACTTCCTCCACTTTTCCTTCATGACCCAGAAACTAATGCTCATGCCATCATGTTGCCTGCTATCCTAATAGTGGAGTAGATGAAAGTAGATGTTTCCCCAAGTCTCCTTACATGAGAAACCACATGGAATCAATTTTTTCCCTGATCAGACGACCATGAGACGTGGGCGTCTCTGAAAGCGGAAAAGCGGCTGAGCTCACGCTAATACCCTCAGAGACAGCTAAACACCTTAGATAGCTTCCTGGTTTGTTTGCCTTCTCCAGACTAGACTGTGCTTAAGCTAAATATGTTCTAGAAGCCACACATAGCACAGAAACGTTGCGTCTTTAAATGCAACCCTTTATATTGGCTATCGTCTCCCACATCATGTACAAAATGTTTCACAGACCTGGGCCCAGGATTGCCTGACAACTCCCTCAGTCAAAACGTAATAAAACATAAAATATGGGAGCTATCATCCATTGACTTGGCATCTTTTTCTACTTTTTCTGAAAGTCTACTCTCTTGTAGTGTCCTAGGTGGCTCAGTGGGTTAGGATGCCATGAATACCATGAATATGATATACTCTTGACGTTGTGAGCTCTTTGCTGTCTCTCTCCAACTCTGTACTATCAATAAAGCTGACCTGAAACTGTCATTTAATAAACAAAAACTAGTATACTTGCTTATGAGTGCCATATTAGAAGCCTGTATGCATGCATTTCATCTGGTAAACACCTTACAGCTGTAGCTCCGCAGCAGCGAGCCTCCATAAGCTCAGAGACAATCCTTTACAGAACCTTATTGTCTATTCTAGCACATTTGTCTACTTGCTACAGCGTCCTTACCCAGGTATCACTGGGTGTGGTCTTGAGGGAGAAGGGTCCATGGCGTTTTATAAGCGTGAATCCAAAACAACGACAACAGTAGTCCAACAACATGAATGGCTGCTGGTCTAAATGAGAGAATGTATGTGTGTGTGTGTGTGTGTGTGTTGGGGGGAGGGCCAGGATTAGAGGGAATGGGATTACTACTAACAAGACTGAGTAAATCCCCAAGGGGATAAATATGCAGGTGAACGGTATAATACGCACAGGCGTGCACACACACACACACACACACACACACACACACATACATACAGTACACACGCACGTGCACAGAGAGAGAGAGAGAGAGAGAGAGAGAGAGAGAGAAGTTGTGGAAGGCTAGGCAGCTAGGAAGTTAAGGTTTTAGTACTTAATACTTCGTCAAAGTGAACACACATAGACACACACACACATGCACGCACACATACACACACACACACACACACACACACACACACTGAAGTGTTACAGTTCTGTCAGGACTTGTAATGGAGCCAAATCTTCCTCCCTCCTTCCCATCCTCCTCTCTTCCTACTCACCTCCAGCTCTTCTTCCTTTCCTTCCCTCCTTCCTCCATCCCTCCCTTACTTACTTCTATTCTTCAGTCCTTCTTTCTTTCCTCACTTCATCCCTTGCTTTCTTCCCTCCTTCCTTCTTCTCCGCTTCCCTCCCTCTGTCCTTCCTCCCTCCCTTTTTCCTTCTTTCTGTCCTGTTTTTAGTTCTGCTCTTCATTATTTCCTCCTGCCTTCACCCATTCTTCCTTCATTTTGTCCTTCCTTCCATTCTTCCTTCCTTCTCAAAATAAACACATTCATAAACAAAGACCAAAGCATAAGAACAAAACATGGGCTTGAATGCATTTTTCACAATGAAACTGATTGACTGAGCTCCTTTTACAAACAATGACAGTCTATAATGGCTAAACACAACCTTTACATGTATTTTGAGGGTGTAAAAAGTTTGACTACGCTTGTATTGTTTTCAGATATTGTAGTAATTACCTCTATTTTGAGTTGTGGCATAGGAAAAAGTCGAAAAACCTTGTTTCCCTCCTGTAAACCCGACTTTTGAGAAATCTGAGACATAACTGATTCCAGTCACTGCTGTCAGTTCCTGATGTGAACACTAGGTGGCAACATAACCACATAATACACCATACTGTATATCTACCATATATCTGTAGTATCTACCAATAAAGAACCAATAAAGACGTGTGGTGATTAGAGGTGATTAGAGAGTCACAGCAGCCACAGGACTGAAAGCAGTAGATAAGGCACTTCCTGGTGTGTCATGGTCATTTAGATGTTGCCATGGATTTTTACAATGTTGTCACAATGCGTCTTGTTCCATGTCTTGTTTCATTTAGACATTCTGAATGAAAACAGGACTGAGGGGGAGAATCATGTGGGTGAGAAAGAGCTTAAGGGTTTTTCTCTGTGTTTATAAGAAAAGAACAGAGAGAGAGAGAGACAGAGAGAGAGAGAGAGAGAGAGGGAGGGAGGGATAGATGGAGAGGTAGTTTACCTCAGGAAGTGATGGAGACGGAGGTGAGTGGTGAGATGACGACAGCTGAACATGCTTGTCTCCCTCCAGAAATAGCTAAGAAACTCTATATTCAACTCTTCAGCGTCACAGCCTGCGTCTGTGTGTGTCTTTGTGTGCGGTTAAGAGTGTATGCACGTGCATGCCTGTGTGTGTGTGTGTGTGTGTGTGTGTGTGTGTGGGGTTGACTCGGCCTTCGCTGCCACGGCAACCTGCATCATTGTAGCCATGGTGACGGAGAGCTGGGGAGTGGGGGGGGGGGGGGGGGGGGGGCAGCACATGTGGAGCAAGGTAGGCGTCAAAACTATTCATCCTCCTGTGTGTGTGTGTGTGTGTGTGTGTGTGTGTGTGTGTGTGTGTGTGAGTGTGAGTGTGTTGGTGCATCTACTAGAGTGAAGGCAGCAATATTATTCAGTACTTTGGCAGAAGTTCACAAAAAACTCTATTAACGTAAATCTCTTTCTTTCCTTCTCTCCCTCCCTCTCTCTCTCTCTCTCTCTCTCTCTCTCTCTCTCTCACTCTCTGGACATCTTGGTCTTTCTCTCTAAAAACTCAAAATAAAGAAAAGGTTAAACAATAGGCTACATATGAATAACCTTGTTTACTTTGTTGTGAAGGTCTTTTGATCGCCCTACATAGTATACCACTTTTTTACCATTACATTGTTGTCGCTTGCTCAGTGTGACTGTTAAAATAATTGAGACACACACACACACACACACAAATGAGCTCGCGCACATTCAACAGCTGGTGTTAACAGCTGTCATCAGCCCTTAACAGCAGGTGTGTGTGTGTGTGTGGGTGTGTGTGACACATACATGTAATGACATCTCAATTGTTACAACAGCCATTAAGTTAAAATGAAAGCAAAATATATGATAAAAATGTTAGTGTATTATACAGAAAATAGTCTAAGCATGACATACCTGAACAAAAATGAGTCTTTTTAAAACGTTAACACAGTAGGCTAAAGATGATCTTCATAAAGCCTAAATATCAGGACAGTGAACTAAATTTGAGTGTTGGCAGAGTGAGCTTAAGTCCCTGTTTCAATGCCACACAGCTAAAGTTTTACAATGATGAAATATCAAGAACCACAACCACAAAAATATCAAGAACCCTCCAGTCTTGGCAGCATTTTAGATGAAGTTTAATGCACTTTTGAATTATTAAGCCCATACTAAACCTCAAATGGTGAACAGTAGGCCTTGTATGTAAGGAGCATGGTGACAACAATTTGCACTTCTACCCCCATTGCCCAGCATTGGCTTTACATACAGTTGACCTTGGCTAATACCGTCCTCCAGGGAATGAAGGTCGTTCAAACCAATGAAATTGTTGTAATACATTTAGATAACAGTCTGAAGCATGTTTGAGAATGAGTAAGACAAGGACTAGAGCCGCCCTCCGGTCTGAAACGCATGAGTCCCACGCCTGGTATGAGAGACGTAACTGATGGAGACAATTCAACACAGCGCTCTTGAATCAGACTACAGAGAGTGTTTACACCAGATGACTGAGTTTAACCCACTTGTCAAACTCTGATGCACCAAGGAGAGATGAGACACAAACAGATGGAAATATCACAACCCTACATCTTTGCTTTTGCTATGTGTGTTTTTTTAAGGTCTTTGAAAACCAATTCAACACGCATTTGGTATAACTGCAAAGACGAACTTTACACGCTTGTCACGCCAGTCCACAGTCTGGCCCACTGCACTAAATACACCAAGGCTGAATAAAACATGCAGATAGAGAGAGAGAGAGAGAGAGCGAGAGAGAGAAAGAGAGAGAGAGAAAGAGAGAGAGGGCAAGGGAGGGGAAAAGAGGGAGGGAGGCTGATTTAACCACGTCGACATGGCATGCTATAGGAGCAGAGAGCTTACAATTACCGTCCAATGTGTGTGTGTGTGTGTGTGTGTGCATGTGTGTGTGTGTGTGTTTGTTGGGTGCTACACTTGCCACGGGTGTCATCATACAAATACACAAATACACATGCACACACACAGTGTAACACATCATAATTCATTCAAGATATACAGAAATAGACAATAACAGTAACTGGATGGAGAGAGAGAGAGAGAGAGAGAGAGAGAGAGAGAGACATTGAATTCATTAACCACCTGTCTGCTTGTCCCGCCCTCTTCCAGACAACTTAACTCATAACCCTCAGCCATCTCCCATTGGTTTTTACCAGTTCCCCTGCCTGTCAATCATCCTTTGACCCACCTAGAAGTCAACTTGAGACATTCTAATTTCATTTCTAATGTGCTTTCCTGTCTCCTCCTCTATTATCTTTCCTCCCCTTCTCTTCTTCTTTCCTTCATCTAGTCTCCTCCTCCTGTCTTCCTCTCCTCTACCTCCCCCACTTCCTCTCCTCTGCAACGCTTTGCTTCCCACATCCCTTCTCCTCTCCTCTCCTCTCAATTACAGTTTAAAATTTTGTTATTTAGCCGAGACTCTTGTCCACAGCTGCTTACAATAAGTACCACAGAAGAAGTTAACAAATTTGGCAAATCCCATAATCCCAAGCAGCCTTGTAAACAACAAATGCAACGGTCAACAATGTGAAGCTAAGAGACAGAAAAAGGAGAGGAATTCTTCTTCTCCTCTCTCTCTCCTCCCTCTTTGTGTCTTCCTCCTTTTTTTCATTCCCACTTTCTGTCTCCATCTCTCTCTCTCTCTGTCTCATGTGTTTTCAGTTGAATCAGTTATGGAATGTAAATACAGGAGCGACCAGTGCACCAACATCTGTAACGCCTTCAACATGAATCTCAACTTACTACCCACTCTGTCGTGTGTGTGTTTGTGTGTGTATGTGTGTGTGTGTTGGAAGGCACGCATGGGTTTGTCTGTCAATACGATTAATGTTTTTACTATCTTTCAGGCTCCAAATGTCTCCACCGCAAGAGTAGAAAATCTGTGTGGCGGCTTGTGAGGACTGCTTCAAAGACATTAAGAAAAGAGTTATTTTTAGTGTGTGTGTGTTTGTGTGTGTATGTAGAATTAGACTCAGGTTAAGGTTGGGGTCAAGGTCAGGCATGCAGCGGTCAGGGTTAAGGCTAAGGAATGAATGTAAGCCAACAGAATGTTCTCACAAGAACATTTGTATGTGAGTGTGTATTACTGTGTGTGTGTGTGTGTGTTCCTCTCTACCACTCTCCCCTCAGGGTGTTTCATTTCTAGCCAGCTTAATCTTTGCCATCTGAACAAATAACGACACTCACGCTCACACACACACACATAATTATATAGTTTGCATACTGGAAACTGGGAGGTGAATCTGCTACCGACAAAGCGACAAAGCTTACTGGTCAAAATAAATCAACCTGCATCAGTTATTAACTAAAACATTTAATAAAACACGTCTGTCTGTGTTAATCGCCCCGCCCCGGTGGCTGTATTTTCTCTGAATCAGTTCCAGAATGTAAATACAGGAAATGACATGTGCGCCAACATCTGCAACATCTTTGCTGTCCGCTCTTCCTGTGTGAGAATCTGAAAAGTGGTCACTTGGACAACAACACAATGCTGTGTGTGTGTGTATGTGTGCTTCTCTGCATGTGTGTGTGTGTCTATAAAATCCTCTCTATCCTCCCTGCTTTTGATTTCTATCTAACTCAATGAGGAAAGACACGCACACACACAAACATGAACACACAAGGAGTCACACATGGCAATATTACAATAGCACACCACTTTCCCATACTGCCTTGTTGCTGTAGCAGTGATGCATTTAATACGGCTTTGTATGCAGATAATGTATTCAGAATTGAGCTGCTTATTGCTTCCAGAGCCTACATTATTTAAATCAAACCGTTTCAGCATCACAAGTTGATCCATTCTCTCCTCCTCTCTTGGAAGGAAGAGTCACGTGGGGTTTCCGAGGCTCCCCCCCCCCCCCCATTTCTCAACAAAACCAACAATCCCCTTTATCATTTGCACTCTACACACGTATGCAAACCCCCCAAACACGCACACATATACGCACACATCACCCCATCATTCCATACACACACACCTAGACATCATCACCTTCCACCCACACACACACACCCAACCATCACCTTCACCCCCTACATACACCCAGCCCCCCATACTCCAAACACACACACACACAGACACTCACACGCACAGACACACACGCACGCGCGCACTCAGCCCTCATGCGTCGGTAAAAGCCTCTCATTCCCACAAGCGGAGAAGCGCTTTAGAAGGATGGATGGAGCGGCCGCTTCTCTCTCCGGCTCTGAGCAATAAAAACAAGCTTTTACCGCTGTTGTAGACTACTTACCTTTTTTTTTTTTACTATCAAGAAGATACTACGAGGAGAAAAAATAACTGCCTGGTGCCGATATTTTCTAAATGAGGTTTTCTTTTTGGATGTAAAATCAAGTTCTTGGACGCGAATAGCGGCACACTGGGAGTTACACGCAAGCCAACCAGTGAGGACGCCAGATCATGGGGTTTTTGGAGTTTTTGCAGTGAATGAGGTAAAGATTTTACTGGGGAATTACCACCAGCAAGTTTACTACCATAATTAACCTACATTTTTTAAGGATTTTTCTTCTCTCCAAATTAAGGAGCGCTTGTTTCTCGTCCTTGGAGCCCTGAGCGCTGCTTTTTGTTCCCCCCATATGGAGTAAATGGTGTTTATAAAAACCGAACGTGTGTTTTCGTGTTGTAAAAGTTATTAGATTAGGCTGCACAAAAAATAACGACAGCCTGCTTTGATCCTTCAAGCAGTCCCAGTTTGACCGAGGCAAGCCGAGGTGATGACATTGCATCGGGGACCTTGGATGTAGTTACAAAGACTGGAAGTGTGGATTTGAAGTGTGGATTTGGTCGTGGGGGATTCTCGTCACCAAAGGCTGCTGTTGTAACTGTGACAGAGGTTTGAATTTCTTCCAGCGTGGCATCTCACACGGGAAGTATATTGCCTTCAAAGTGGAAGATGGCTCTCCACCTCCCCGCAGGTTACAGCCTCGCCCCCCTCCGTGTGTAATGGCACACTGACAGAGAAAACTCCGCTCCTCTAAAGGTAAGTGAATGGTTCAGGCTCTCCCGTTTGAAGTGAGTGGCACTCTTCCAATCCAGACCACTAGAATACACTCTGAGCCGCATGAATATTAATATAGGAGAATATTTTCATTTGACAGATGTTGAATGTCATCCGTTGTCAGCTCCACTCTGTCTTTTTATTTTAATCCATATTTAATGAAGTTTTGTCCAATATTTAATGAATAATAAAGTTGTCCATGCCCCATCATCTCGTGACAGACTGAGTGTATGTTAGTGGATGTATGGTGTTTGGCTCAGTCCCATCCATTTTCCATTGTCCTATAATTGATGGTGTTTTATAGGGGGGTAACTGGAGAAGCTACTGTCTAATAAAATCCATTATATTGATTTTAAAATATATATATATTCAGTGTATTGATTAATTAATTTCCAGAGCTCTGTTATCTCTGCCATCTTTAATGAATGATAAATATGCAACACCAAGAGCCAAGGTCAGAGAAAGAGACAGACAGAAAGCTGGAGGTGAAGAGAGAGAGAGGCTATATAAGGCTATATTACACCAGTTTTCTCTTTTATCAGTTCTTCTATCAGTTCATTGTGTCAAGGCTATTTGGAATGATTGCTTATTCAAAATTCTATTAATTCAATACTGCAGGGCCATAGCAAAGCCTATGAGTTCATTTCCGCTCATATCTTAGGCTGCTATCTGTTTATTATTAAATCATGTAGCCTAAGAAGTCATGACGTCAAAATTCATTCCACCCCCTCGAAATGGGGTCAAAGGTCATCAGTGATGTGGCCACCGGGCTCAATGGTCGATTTGTAATGGACTGTCAAATCCCCTATAGCCGATAAACAATACATCAGGATAGATGCTCTATTATTGGCAAATGAAGTGCTGTAGGCCTATTATATTTATGTTTTGAATGATTGAATTGATAGTGAATTAGACTAACACTCGCCCTGGGGGGATTTCAAGAAGCAGGGTTACTTCCAAATAAACAGCCAAATAACTAAATAACTTCACAAGTGATGCTCATAATGAGGTGTATGGCTACATTAGTAAGGATCAATGCATCCAGGTTTAATTTGAGAATCATTCAAAACATCAAGAAGTAGGATATAGGCTTAGAATTATTAATTATTATACAGACATATAGGCTACAGTAATTCTCATTCAGACTAACTCCCTCTGCTCTCTAGCCTTTGGCTTCCCAAACGTTTTCATGTCAAGGATCTCTATATAGATACATGTCACAGACTCACAGGCCACCACTTAATGAGATTTCACCCTTGGGACCCCCATCTGAGAAGATTTTTGAGGACATAACTGTGTACCTGTTTCTACTGTAGTCGGGGAGAGAGTATTTAAGGTGAAATCAAATCAGAACTGTGAACTCCTGGTGAAATGTAATTATTCCTCAAGTTGCTGGGGACTCCTTAGAATGCCCTCACAGACCCTTGGGAGGTCCCAGGACCCCACTTTGGGAAGCAGTGCTGCAGCTCGTGCCTCAGGATGAGTGGGTGACTGACTGACACCCGGGGCTGTGAGGAAGAGAGAATGAGTCATTTTACTGGAATCAACAGAGGGCTCGCTCCAGTGTACACACACACACACACACACACACACACACACACACACACATACACACACACGCAAGATGCAAGACATGAAAAACACCAAGACAAAGCTTATACTGTATCAAAACATTATCAAAATAATAAGAAAAAAACAAGACAGTGCAGGATTTGGCGGTTGAGAGCTTACACTAAGAAAATGTGATAATAAGTGCACTAGTGTGTGCTGCGGAAAGGTCAGCAGGCAAACGTATATTCTTCAGATTGATGACTCACCCTTGACCGTGAGTCTGTAGGAATAAACTACTGTACAAACGCATGCTCACTCGCTCTCCTCTCTTCTCTCTCTCGCTCACTGTTTGGCTCTCTTCCTCCCTCTCTCCCTCTCCCATGACAGCCAATTTCCTCAGGAACTTCAGATCAAATAACATGAACATGAAACGCCCCTTTTATTCCCCAGACCAAACAACAATCTGCTTCCTTAGTGAACTACAAGTCCAATTTTAGCTCCAGACGGACATGGGCTCATAGTGGAGACTTCAATCTAGATATCAGACTAATATAAAGGTTGAATATACCCAGGAGCCAGACCCAGACAGAACCAAAGGTACCGTATTTTCAGGCCAATTCTGCTATTTACTCTATTTATCTGATTCTCAGAGCTAATTACAATCAGTGTAGCAGCAGAAAACTCAGAATTTGTGAGTTTCCTAATCACAAGCAGTCTTGAGAACAAGCTCTTGGAAAATCTGCTATCTGCTAGGTTAAAGGTTTCTAAAAGATACTTGTTTCTCATGCCAAATTGCTCAGACACACAATATTTAATGACTCTTGGCTCAGAGAAGACAGCAGATACGCTTGTTCAAAGGTTTGAGGTACAAGTTTTGCCAAACTTGGGACAGCAGTTTCCAAGACATCAGGTATAACTACCGAGCGAACAAATGCACTGAATAAAGCATATGCCACAGTCATATGTTGGCAAACTTTGCTATCAGTCAAGCTGTGAGATCGTCTATCTTTAGTCTGCTCTTGTCGGCTTGGTGTGTCATTTGACGATGACAGGATGGAAGTCCCAGAAAGTGGAGCATCTCACTTTTTCTTCATTTCAGCTTTCTTCATGTTGCTGAAGGGTAAAAAAAAACAACCCCTCAGTATTGCGATGTTTCTCAGATAATAAAAGCAGCTGTGACCTGTTCATCAAAACTGATCTGGATAAGAAATCACTGCCAAAATGTTATATTTCTAAAAAAAAAAAAGTTTGTCATTTCCATTTCATCTGTGTGTCTAGTTAGACACACAGACACACAAACACACACACTGCATGTTAGATATAAAAAAAGCAACAAAATCTGGGTTTCGGCAGGCAGTGGAGGGATCTTTAGGCTGGCAGGGTGACCAGGTTCAATCCCTGTGTTAGAAAGCAGCCGCCCTGCTGAAGTGTCCTTGAGCAAGACACTGAATCCCTACCAGCTCCAGGGCTGCTGGTCTGTAGCTGAACCTCTGACCTCTGGTTCCACAAAGACCAAGGTTCTTTAAAGAACCATTTCTGCTCTCCTTTGCTTCATTGTGTTTTAGTTTATCTGCCCTTGTATAGCCCTCATTTGCAATTGCACAACATATACTATGGAGGGGTTTAGTTATTTTCCACATTTATGCCATCACCTTTTCAAGAACCTTTCAAGAACCTTTTAATACCATATATAGTTCTTTGGGATATTGAAAGGTTCTCTGTGGATCCTTGTGGTTCTTCTATTGCATCACTCCGAAGTTCCATTTTCGGTTCCAGTTCGCACCTTTATTTTTCTGTATGTGGACAAGCAAAAAGAGACTTTCCCTACAGAGATCAATAAAGTACCGTATTAAAATGTGTAGCTATTGAAATATGCCTTGTTGAAAAGTAACAAGATACATTTTCCCTAATAGGACACACAGATCTGTTTTAGAAATGTGTATCCTGGGGTGTCCTGGCAGACCAGCAGGCTCCAGCAAGTCCGGGTCACAGCCTTGTGTCATATCATCATCTCATCTCACTCTCTCTCTCCTACCTTTCCTACAGTATCACATAGTTTCTGGGGAAGCAGAAATGCTAGAAAAATCTGCTTTACAACTTCACACTTTGGTCTTCATATTCTAGTAGCGGACTTGACATTAGCAGACACACTACCAAGATCTGTCCTGAGTTGGAGGTCCAAATCATATCTCTACTATACTATACAATACCATACTATACTATACTACACACTAACTATAAATGCCAGATATAAAATAAGTGGGTCTCAACAGGTCTGCCATGAAAATATTCAAATATAAAGAAAGTCAAGGTCAAACAAAAGAAATACATGAAATTCATTGAAATCTAATGAAATCAGTCTATGAAAATACTCTTGTCCATCAAAGTGAATGCAGCTTTCTCCATGAGCATTTTGTGTGTCAGTACTAAGGTTCACAGGACAGTCATTACAGTCGGTGCCTCGGAATTGAGTCATTTTAAGTTTTACCTTGACATTAACATTTTTCCAGCTACTCCAGTATTTCATGTCGACAGCAGTGTCAACAACAGGAAGTGCAATTTGCGCAGATCAGTTTTTGTTCACTGCGTTCTAGCGCTTGACTCATTCTGTCATTTCCATCAATCTTTCCACTTTTACCACAAGAAAACGCAGACAGCATTGCAAACCGCCCTCCAATTTTCTCAAAATCTGCCCAAAATTTTGTCACAGCAATCACAGAGTCCCTCCAGCCAAATGCCGGAGGGATTGAAATAGCATTCACCAGCTTTTTGCGAGGTGTCACTGCACACGCCGCACCTCCTCATGTCTGACTGGTGCTGATGTGAGGGACTCCTTCCATGTTTACCTCCCAGATCCATGGTATCATGCCAGATGACCTTTACACCGACAGGAGGGGGTCGTTCCCTTTCTCCCCCCTCTCTTTTCTCTCTGTATCGTTTCTCTCTGTCTTTGTTGCCTTTCCCTCAGTCAGTCTCTCTATTTGAATCCAAGTTCAACTGAAAAACACGCCATTTGTATGTTTTTTTTGTATTATTTATTGGTTCAGTTCAGCCTGAGTTAACCTTACCAGAGCAGACGGGCGAGACAGAAATAGCAATGCATGATGACCCATTGAAACTCTAATAGGGGACATAAAGGATGTCAATATTTTATATCTCTCTCCATCTCACTCCTCTTTCATCCTTCTACTGGCTTTTCTCTCTATTCCATCTCTCTCTCTCTCTGTTGCTTTCTCGTTTTCCATCTCTGTCCATACTAGATGCCTTTCTCTGTGACGTGTTAGCATACAATTCACTGAAGTGAGTCATTTGAGACAAACTTTTCACTGCTCCTCTCGAGTCAAAAAAGCCTTTCTGGGGTTTGTTACATGGATCAAAGAACCTCCTCCATTCTCTCTCTCTTCTTCCCCCTCCGGCTGTCCTCTTCTGCTGCAGATTTCTCGCTTCTTCACTCTCTCTCTCCCCCCAGCTTACTTCTCGCTCTCTTTTTCTGTCTCACTCTGTCCATCTCTTTCTCATGTGTGGAATTAGAACGACTGTAGCAGCTTCATTACCGACCGTGTAAACAAGATGTAATTAACACTGGAGTACAATTTGTTTGCTAGTGCCTTCCATATACCAAACTCTGTCCCTCTCTCCTTCCCCGTGTCTCTATTTTTCTCTTTCACTCTCCCTCTCTCACCATCTCTCCCTCTCCAATTATCTATCCCTCTCCCCCTCCCTCTCAATTCAAGTGGTTTATTGTCATGATGATAAAGCAGACATACAACTGAAGCCTCCAATCTCCTCTCCTCCCTTCCTCTCCCTCTCAATCACATCTAATCGAAATGTTTTATTGGCATGAATGAAAGCGAGTGAAATGATGCCAAACCATATGTAGTGAACATGCATAGTCAAAATTGAAAAAAAATCTCCCTTCCTGTCCTCTCTCTCTCTGTTGATAGGATGTAGTGTTAATGATATACCTGTCATTCCTGTGAATACATCTGGTGGTTGCTATAGAAACGTGTCACCTAGCAGCAGTACATGTAGTTGCTATAGGGACAAAACATCATGTGACATCTCCTATAGATTAGGTAATATGATGTCGTTATCATGCTACACAATGCATCTCCTCTCTCAAAGGCATGCTACATGCAGAGAATTTCCTAATGGCAGTCTAAGCCGTGTCGGATGATCTAGGGACAATGTCTGTTCTGAAAGACATGATATAATGATAATATTTTTAAAATGTAACTGTAGGACCGTCTCTTAATATTCAAATGTCTCTGGCAACAGAATTAATCTTCTCACTGAAAGGCAAGACATTGTATACTGGCAGCGTTTCATGTCTTACGGTGACTGTGTGTTCAACAGATAACAAGTGGAAGCAATTTAATAAATCTTAAGGTGATTACACAGAAGCAACTTTATCATTCATTGAATACTAATGAAAAACCCAACATCAATTAAAGCGGTGGGATGGAAAATGGAGCTGAGGAATTCAAATTGTTTACAAATTTTAACAGATATGAGAGAATACTGATATTAATGTTAATACAGTCTGTGTGTCTCATAGCCAAGTGTTATGCTATGCTGCCTGTCCACAAGCAACATTTCAATGGAATGTGGACGGACATTGTGACATCATGTGACAGCTTCTTTACATTAGGTGCTTCAGTGTCGTCACTAGCAATGGAACCAATTTCACTCTCTCTAAAAGACTAAAACTTAACCTGTAGAAGGATTTTCTCTAAATAAATATCACATTTGGGCATTCCCATCGGTGCAGCCTCACTTACAATTCAATATTCTGCACTCAAAAACATTAGATTTTACATATGCATGACTAGCACAGACCCTATGAGCCTGTATTTCTGTGTATTAGGTGTGCGCTCAGCTTGGTGAGCATGGTGAGTGAACATGCCAGTTTATTTGGTCGCACACATTTTCCACAGCTCTAAGCCTTGTTGGATCCGGGCCTTAGCACTTATTAGACTGGTGTGTCTGTTACCATAGCGCTCCTTTCTCTCTCGTCTATTTGTTTCCAACTCCAGCCTTGTTAAGAGTGCAGATGCACTTCACTTGCTTTCTGCCTCTTCCTTGTCATCACTGGCAAGAAAGCACTTTACTCTCCTCTTTTATTCCCAGCCCCTTTCCATCTTCAATGTTCTTTGTCCCTGCCTTCTCTCCTCAAGACAAGTCATAAAGAAATTTTGACATTTCTTTTTTATTGTTGAGCCTTTTGTACAGCACTTTCAGTTGCCAGCCGTGCCTCAAAGTTGCACCTAGCTGTGCTGCATTGATGGAGGCTTTAAATATAAGCCTTTCTGTTATCCCTCTCCTCTCATTTCTTCTCCTCTCTTCATCTCTATCATTTCCCCCTTCTCCTCCTCTCCCTCTCCATCCTCCCCCCGTCTCCTCGCTCCTCCTCATCCTCCTTTTTTGTCATCCCAATCTCCTCTCCTCTGTCTCTCTGCTGTACTCTCCTCCATCCCTCTCTCCTCTTTTCAGTAAAAGATGGGAATCTCTCCCCCTCTTCTTGCAACATTGTGTGGGTTCTGCTTGACACACACTGAGGAGAGAAACAAGGAGCGAGAGGGAGCGAGAGCAGAAAACTCGAGAAAAGAGGCTGGTTGTGTTTCTCCTTGTGTGATTCACCATCTGTGGCAAAGCGCTCTCCTAAAGCAGTATTAACAATAAGATGATGGACATGAAAAAGACATTAAAACGTGTGAGAGATAACGCAGGGTAGGAGGAGAGGGTGACTGGGTTTGTTGTGTGTGATTCACAGTCCCTGTGTGAGCACTGAAAGCATTATCCGATTCTAAATCTTAAAGCAGACTTTACTGCCATGAGAGAGATACAGCAAAAAGGAGGGAGGGGGGGTGGGGGGTGGGCGGTGGAGAGATAGAGGAAAGTGACCAAATGAAAGAAAATGAGAATTAGGAACAGATTAAAAATAGATCTGAGAGGACAGGAGGTGGGCAGAGGAGAGAGACAGCGGCAGAGAGAAATAAGAT
Source organism: Centroberyx gerrardi (assembly GCF_048128805.1). NCBI lineage: Eukaryota > Metazoa > Chordata > Actinopteri > Beryciformes > Berycidae > Centroberyx > Centroberyx gerrardi. The sequence goes on along the minus strand of NC_136014.1, from coordinate 15,586,230 downwards.
GAGAAAATAAGGTGGGGGTGAGGAAAAGGAAAAAACTTATTCAGGGTCACAACTAGAACACATTAAGAGAGAGACAGAGGGCGAAAAATGGAAAGGGAGAGAGAGGGATTTACAGATAGTCTTGAGGGAGAAAGAGAGAGCGATGGAGAGACAGAAAGAGTAAGAGAGAGAGACATAAAGAGATAGACAGCCAAAGGTCATGGGTGTGTTCTTGTTCCCATGCTAAATCTGTTTTATCCTCTTATATAGACACAAACACACACACAAAGATGTGCACACACACACACACACACACACAAATACACAATAATCACAGAAAACAGAAAGTCCCGCTGAAACAAATATTGTTTAGTACATAAATACATACATACATAAAGAAATATATACACTAACTTGCTAACTGAAAACAACACCTCACAATAACTTACCTAACAGAAATTAACACATCACAATCACATTCCAACCCAAAGTAACAACTCACAATCACATTCCAACCCAAAGTAACAACTCACAATCACATTCCAACCCAAAGTAGCAACTCACAATCACATTCTAACCCAAAGTAACACATCACAATCACATTCTAACCCAAATTAACACATCACAATCACATTCTAACCCAAATTAACACATCACATTCTAACCCAAAGTAACACATCACAATCACATTCTAACCCAAAGTAACACATCACAATCACATTCTAACCCAAAGTAACAACTCACAATCACATTCTAACCCAAAGCAACACCTCACAATCACATTCTAACCCAAAGTAACAACTCACAATCACATTCTAACCCAAAGTAACAACTTACAATCACATTCTAACCCAAAGTAACAACTCACAATCACATTCTAACCCAAAGTAACAACTCACAATCACATTCTAACCCAAAGGACCACCTCACAATCACATTCTAACCCAAAGTAACAACTCACAATCACATTCCAACCCAAAGTAACAACTCACAATCACATTCTAACCCAAAGTAACAACTCACAATCACATTCTAACCCAAAGTAACACATCACAATCACATTCTAACCCAAAGTAACACATCACAATCACATTCTAACCCAAATTAACACATCACAATCACATTCTAACCCAAAGCAACACCTCACAATCACATTCTAACACAAATTAACACCTCACAGTAACATTCTAACCCAGTTACACCACACAATAACATTCTAACCCAAAGTAACACCTCACAATAACATTCTAATCCAAAGTTACACCTCATAATAACATTCTAACATAAAGTAACACCTCACAAAAACAGTAACACCTCACAATAACATTCTAACAGAAAACATCACCTCATAATACAGTAACAATAACAGAAAACCTCTCATAATGTCTGTGTAGATTAATTTCAGTCATCCAGGTAGTGAGAAAAATAAATATAAAAGTTCGAAGTGCTGATGAGCGGTGAAACAACTCTTGTTCTTCAACTCTTCATTTTAAGTCCAGAGCATTTTGTTTATAGCCTATACTTTTTTTTGGGTCATCTCATAACTTTCTAACAGAAAACCACACTTCACAATAACACCACGACACAACAATAACATAACTTTAAATTTTGTCTGTATATTTTAATGGTGTTACTCTAATGACTAACTACTCTAATGAATGCTTTTTATTTGAAACATCTGAACCAATTCTCCAGCACACCCGAGCTCACTCCTTGGCACAGCAGCTGAGAACCTCTGCAGTCACCAAATTAGAACGGATACATAATGACTCATTTTCCCTCTTTTGGTACAGCTTAGATAACTACCATCAAAATAAGCACAGTTTATTTTGTACACAGTTTATGAGACTCCCAGAATTAGAACATTCAACACAACTGCCACTGGAGAATTCAGTCAAATGATGCTTCGACCATAGTAGCTCATCACCTTTCTCTTTGTTGTCAATGCTCTTTTATCGTTTCCTTTGAAGAGAAGAGACAGCAAAATGGAGAAGAAACAAAAACAACAAACAGCTTCCATATGAGATGCAGTCAAATTGTCTCATAAGCACGTTGCAAGAACTTCACCGAAAAATGTAATATACATATGCACATATACACACACATACATATACATACATACACACACATACGCTCACAGACTTACAGTAAATACTTACATGTAGCTACACTGTGCATGAAGGTGTTGAACAAAAAGTCCTAAATGCGTACCACGTTTCAACATCTGCATATGCAAAAGGGGAATACAAAAATAAAGAGGTAGAATAAAATCGGATACAGTAGAATTACTTGAATAAAAATAAAGTAAAACAAGATATAACCAAAATATTGAGCACCAATATAACATGAACAATTCCAGGAAACATTAATCCCACCCCCCACCAGTCAGAACCACAGTGCTGTTACCAGTTGGGCTGCTGGCATCTAGGTATGATGAGGTGTTCTGGTTTCTTGGGCTGTTAGGAATGGTTCCCAGATTTCCAGGAAGACGTCCATTTTATTATTTATTTTGCAAATAAGGCGTTCATAGGCAGCAGTTTCTGCCAGAGTGTTGGACCATTCTTGGTCTGTAGTAATAGCAACTTTTAACCACTTAAAATATACTTACATCCTTGATAACCTTTTGCCAATATACAGTGAGTGAAACACCACTTTTCTGAGTCTTATGCACCAAAGTAAAACCCATGTTCCATAACATTATCAAAATTCTAATTTGATTTGAATCGGAATACCTGTGGTATCCATTCAAGTTCGGTAGCTGGATTATTCAACAGCTAAATCCTTTTACTGTTAAACAGGACAATGTTAATGTTCATCTGAGCCCAGATTAACGGCCATTTAAACCCAAATGAAGGTTAATGGAAATTGTGTTTTAAGCCCTCTTTGTTTTAATAACTATTAATAGAAAGCTGAGCATCTGGCGAGAAGAGACACTGTGATTCATGTAAATATGAATTGCAGCTTTGTGTTCCCATTATAACAACAACAATAATAATAATAATAATAATAATAATAATAATAATAATAATAATAATAATGAAATGATAAGATGATGATGATGGTGACAAAATGTTATAGATTATAGAGTTTACAAAAAGACCACAATAACAACAAATACTGTAATAGTAAAAAGCTAAATTTAAATCAAATAAAATAATTGCGTCAAAAAAAACAAAAAAACCCCAAACAAACCTGTACATAAGGATATAAAACGCAAGCCAGAATATGGTTCAAGGTCACTTTCTCTCTCTTTCTCCTCTCCATCTCTCTCTCTCTCTGATAATCTCCATTTCTCGGTATTGGACTTTGTTTGTTTCTCTCTCTCTCTCTCTCTCTCTCTCTCACGCACACAGGAAGAACGCAATAGACAAACATCCTGTAGGGGTAAATGTGTGGCTATGTACGCACACACACACACACACACACACACACACACACACACACACACCCCTGCCCACTATTGCCCTGAAGGCTGACAGCTAACACGAGAACATCATCAGTAAACACAAGAGATTGTTGTTCAGTGTGTGTGTTCAGTAGGTTTGTGTGTGTTTATATCTGAATACATCAGTTTGACTTAGACTTTCTCTCACTCTCTGTTGAAAGACTGTGAAACTTTGGCACACTGCAATAGTTTTTGCTGCAGGAAACTTGTCACCTGCAGCAAACGTCACCGCTGTATGAGGCATCACACCTGCATAAAACATCAGCTCAGACAGATAGAGCTGTAATTTTTGGGATTGGCCCAAGATTGTATGTTTGACTGTGAGACAGAGCATGTAGTCAGAGCATGTGGGAGACCTTGAATATGGCTATCAACATTTTTTCCCAATAGGCTTGCAGGAAACTGCTCCATGTCAGTTGTCATTAGTGACCTGGCCATATGGCACACACACACATTCACAGAACATTATGTTAGACACACAGCAGATGTTAAATACTCATCATTAACTTGTGTGTCTGCATGTGTATGTGTGTGTTCTGCAGGTTAAGTATGACTGCGGCAGCAGGTGTGCTAACAGGCTTGGCTAAGCTAAAACGCCAAGACTCTGCCCGCTCTCAGCACCGCCCCTTACAAGCCGCTGCCCCGGGCCTGGGAAACGCTGCTCCAGAAGCTGCTCCCAGGTGTTCATATTTCACTTCTTTTTTATACTCTATAAGCCAACATTTAACAATTTAACAAGTATGTTACTACTGTGCAACAAGAAACTGATATCAGTTTAATTTCTGTGTGATTCATTAGCTATGCTGCTTTTGATATGATGCAAAGCTAGCTTGGACTGTAAACATGCACTGTGTGCTATACGGTGCATGCAAATGCTTTAGCAACCTGTGTACATTAGTGGATGGTGCAAGCCGGCTTTGCATCATCAACATCAACACACAGAGGTGAAACTGCCATCAGTGTCCTTGATGCACAGTGGTAAATTAATGTATCGCTTAAATTTTGTATTAATTACTTGAGAAATTAATCATTTTCATCAGAAAGAGTAAGTATGGAGCTGATGTGGTGTGAGGCGAGGCTTTGCCTTTATCCTGTTGTACTATCAAGTAAGATCCATGACACTAAACAAAACTAGTGATTAATGTTATATTTCCTTTTTATTTAGAAAGAGGAAGCGTCGTGCTGACGTTGTGGTGGTGCGCGGCAGGCTTCGCCTCTATTCCGCCTCTGGTTTTTTCCTTCTCCTGGGATTGGTCATCCTGGCCATGGGGATCGGCATGGCAACGCTGGGTTACTGGCCACAGAGCGAGACCAGGCCCTCAAACAAAATGCCCACTGGTGCTGCAGGAGGATCCAAGAGAGCAACTGTTGGAGGAACCAAAATGTCTGCCACAGGAGCCAAAATGACCACTTCAAGTGAAGCGAATGGAGTCAAGATGGCTGTCACAGAGGGACATGTGAAGGTGGTGGCTAACTCCAGTACGAGCCATAATGTGCAAGGTAATTGAATTTAGGAAGGAACTGTTAACCAGGATGTTTTCATTAAATTGGTTCAGAAAGTAATTTTTTTTATTACAAATTCAATTACTGAAAAACCTGGCATTAATAGTTATATCCATAATTAAGATTGAATGCATCAATCATCAGCAAATGCATTGCAGCTTCCATTCACATTCTGAACTGACTGCACTGAAAGTGAATTGACTCCAACTCTGTTTTCACCACTGCTGCATTAATTCTTTGCACTTTATGCGAAAGTTTATGCAGAATCGTAGCTGGAATCATTGAGGTTGACATAGAAAATCTCATATATAAAATGTCAACATCTGTGGTGAACATCTGGTAGAAATCTAGCAAGTATTATGTGACTATTTCACTGCTATTCTATTAAAATAAGTGGTGTAAAAAAATTCCAGCCACTGACGATTATAAGTCAACTGCTTAAATTCTGAATGTTAATCTCCTATATTAGAAAATGTATTTGCATTTTATTTATTTTTTCTCATTGGCAGCCATGTTGGTTCCACAATCCTGCTCCATGGCTGTTACTAAGTACTCGTACTTATATGCCAGGTGAAGAATGCTGGGTATCTCATCATGGCGGTGTTATGGAGGGTTTTGTTACATATTTGCAGCCAGCATATATTAGTTCTGGAAAAGGGACAGCTTAGAAATCTCACTTGATGTCTCTGACGGCTTCTTGTTTTCTGCTCCACAGGGTTATGATGTAACTCCATCCATCCTTGTTTTTTGTTTACTCCTAGTATTATGACGTGGCTTGTCCCCTCCTTGTTTTGTGCCTCTAGGTAAGCCCTCCGCGCCGGCAGGGGGCGCTCTGACCCGGTTCCTGGAGCAGCATCGTCATTCAGAGAGGATGAAGATGCTCGGGCCCTTCACCATGGGCATCGGGATTTTCATCTTCATCTGCGCTAATGCCATACTTCATGAAAACAGAGACCGAGAAACTAAGGTATAAATCAGCAGATACACACTTCCACACACACACACACTTCCACACACACACACACACACACATATACAGACACAGACATGGAAATCCACATTGCAGATATTTCAGAAAATAGTGATATACATAGTATCTTGATCTGTGCCAATGGTATACAACAAGAAAACAGAAAACAGTGATATGATGGATTTTGGGGTTCAAGAGAAGGCCAACGAGCCATCAATAGAAAGTGGAAAGATAATTAGACCTAATGAAAGATTTTGAAAATCGTTAAACCCTGGTTTGTACAGAAATTGTGTCTACAAAAATCATGGAGGGACATTTTGAAAGCTGAAATATTTAAATTCTAAAATTCAAAACGGCTGTCAATTGACCATGGCTCTGCCTTTCTAGTGTTAATTCACTGTGATTTGTCTTGTTGAATCTGCTCTACCAACATAGAATGCACACATGCACAAACATGTTGTGCAAACAGATGCAAGCACACACACACACACACACAGGTCTGTCCATCCCAACAAATCAAATTCTTGAAGGGAGGGTGAGGGGGACACACTAAGATCAGATTTGAGAGCAATCTATTCTTATTAGTCTGTTAGTATTATTATGATTATTATTATTATCAATTATTAGAATGGCAACAATGACATGGTGAGAATTCAAATTTCTCCTCTCGTCTCTTTCTGTCTCCTGTATTTTCCTTTCGTTTCTTCCTCCACTCTCTAGGTAATGAGTGACATGTACACCACAGTCATCAATATCCATCATCTATATATAACAAAAATATGGATCATATTTCTCCTCCACCCTCCTCTCCTTTCCTCCCATCCTTAACTCTCCAATTTTCCTTTTATCACATTTCTTCTGGTCTTTTTCCCTCTCCTTCCCTCTCTTGATCCGATTAATCCTCTCCTGCTCCCTTCCTGCTTTCCAAGTAATCCATATGAGAAACATTTACTCCAAGGTCACAAACATCCAAACACACAAATTCAGAAAGGTACAATAGTGATACTAATAATCATATTTCTTTTCTCAGGTAATCCAAGGACATGTACTCTACTACTATGACTAATACTGCCACTACAACTACTTCTAATAATAATTCTCCTCTCCACTAGGTAATCCATATGAGAGACATGTACTCCACAGTCATTGACATCCATCGCCTCAGGCAGAAAGAGCGAAAACAACACCATCACCACAACGGCTCCTATGCAGGGGAACCCGGGGATCTTGGCACCCTCAGCGCCGAGAATGCCAGCGCAGCGCGGCTGGCCAGTAACACCCTGCTAGCCTTCTCCGCCCGCGCCGGGGGCAGCACTGTAGGAGGGTCTACAGAAGAGGAGGAGGTGCTCTTAGGAGACGAGGACTTTCACAGACACGGGGAGCAGGCTCGGCTGGACTGCGGCTTGGCGGGACTCCTGGCGCCGCTCTACAAGGATCGGCCCTTCTGCAGTTCGGGTCTCGGGTTGGCTTACTCGGATTCGGTCCGCCACCAGTGGTCCGTGGAGAGAGAGAGGGAGAAGGGAGGACACCACGCCCGCTCCATCGTCTCCTCCTCTCTCTCTGCGTTTACTCTCCCCGTTATCAAACTAAATAACTGCGTTATCGACGAGCCGGAGATGGAGGCGATCACTGAGGAGGAGAGAGGAGGGGAGAGAAGAGACGGGGAGAGGTCACGGCCTCTGGGCTCCATGGAATCCTTGGCTGTTCCCGTAGCGTCTGTCGCCAAGGCGTCCAAAGCGCCGGGCTTACACCGCAGTAACTCTGCCTCCTCTTCCTCCTACTGCTCCTCCGTCTCCTCTTGCTCCCTCTCCCCCGCTCCCTCCTCTACCTCAGGCTGCTGGCTTTCCCCGGGAGTGGCAAGGAGCGACTTTGGCTCCAACTCCTCTCTGCACATGCTCAGTAGCCACTCCAAGTCTCTGGACCTGGAGCGCGGAACGAGCATGCTCAGCGTGCATCCGGAGCAGCGGAAGCACCCCAGCTGGCCCCGCCTCGACCGTAGCAACAGCAGCCATAGTAACAGTGGCACTCGGGGTAGCAGTAAGGGCTATGTGCGGCTGGAGGACAGGGAAGAGCAAGGGGAAAGGTTGCTGGATGGGGCGTCGCCTGCGTCGATGAGGCGCGACTACAGCAAGAGAGAGAAGTTGCTAATGATATCGAGGTCGCATAATAACCTGAGCTTTGAGCATGATGAGTTCAACAGCAGCATGCTGAAGAGGGGCAGCTCCGAGACTCGATTCTGAAGACGGTTCTGGATACTGTTCCATACATAGTTCTCAAAAGAGTATAACTACTAAGGGTTCTTACTGGGGTATAACAGAGGATTAAGCTTGATGAGTTTAACAACTGTACCCTGAAAAGTGGAAACTCTTGGTTTTAAAGACGTTTTTGGGGGTGGCAGGGTGGCATAATGAGTAGGAGACCGTCCTTCAACCAGAGGGCCTGGGTTCAAGCCCCCATGTCAGCGAGCATCTGCCCTGCTGAGGTGTCCTTGAGCAAGACACTGAATCTCTACCAGCTCCAGGAGGTGCTGCTCTGTAGCCGACCCTGACCTCTGACCTCCATGTGGAGGGAGGCAAGCGAAGAGAGAATTTCCCGACAGGGATCAATAAAAAATATCACATTACATTACTATTCTATACAAAGACGGTTCTAATAAGGCTTTAACAGGTTTTCAACTCTGAGACATGGCTCTGGATGAGGCTTTAGGATCGATGCTGTTTCATAACAACTGGTTTTTAAAAATCACTGATGCTGTTTTTACAGTGTTGAAACAAGGTTTCATTCCAGCAGCTGCTGATGAAATCAAAGTCATGCTGCAGCTGGAGCTTACAGCGAGTTTCTTCTGCACCCTGAAGAGAGGAAGTTGAGAAATGCACTTCTTAAGACTGAAGGGTCTCGATGCTGTTCTGTATGTGATCCTGCTAGTTTTAATAGAAGCTCACAGACAGTTCTAATAGTCAGTTTACATGACAATAATGAGGTCTTATCACAGCCTGAGATTTGAGTGTTATGAGTTTAATAGCAGTGCGCTGAAGAGAACAAGCTCTCTGACAAAAGACTGAAATGATATTGTTCTACAGATCTATGGTCTTGACAGCGTTATAAAGACGGACGTGGTTTTAGGTTTCAAAATGGAGTTCAAAGCAGAGTGGCTACTTTGAGACCAGCTTCTAAAGGCTGTTTTAGGCCTTTACGCTCCAAATATGGTTTTAGAAAAAATACTGTTCCTTATATGGTACTTTAGACAGTTCTGACAGGGTTACAACAAGAGTTTCAAATATGACTTCAACAGCAGTACGCTGAAGAGATGAGAAGGTCTGAGACTGAGTCTCATTTATTTCAATGTTTTTTTAGAACAGGTACTATTGAATTGCAGATACTGTTCATCCTGATGTGGTTCTGAAGCCCTTTTCACACTGCATTAAACCTTTAGGGCAGGAGGACTAACTAAGATTTCACACTGGTATACTCTAGGTTTGGCAAACTCTGTCTTAGCCCTAGTCTAGCTAACCTTATCTTGCTCAAGAGCAAGATGGGTTAGCCCCAGTTTTGTAGGGTAAATAATAGAATTCAATAATTTAAGAATGAATCCAGGTTCAGCTCTTAGCCTATGGTCAAGTGTAATCCTGTGTAAGAATAAGCAGTGTGAAAAACACTCCTTGGGGTAATAGGCAGAGTTGTGACTCGATGAGTCAGATAACGGCATGCTGAAGAGAGGAAGCTCAAGGACAAGGCTCAAAACACCAAAGGATATAGATATTAGTGCATATTTGTTCTGAAGGTGGTTTATGCGTGTGTGTGTTTGTCTGATTCTCAGGTAGTAGTAGATGTTGTGATGGGTCCACACAAAGAGCGAAATCAAACTAAGCCAAACAGTTATCTACAATGTCAATAAACTACAACAGAGAGATATAAGAGTCATGATGTCAAGATGTTAGAGAGTGGTCTAATGTAGACTGAGCCATAGACAAGAGTTTGTCCTGGGTGCAAACATGACCGCTACTGAAAACTAGAATGAACAGATTCTGTCTCTGGCTCTGCTATAGACCATGTACTTATTAGACCTTGATTAGACATCACTCAGGATCCGCAGTCTATTATTTATACTTAATTGCTTCCCATTAAATATTAAAGAAAGCCCTGTTATTGGAATTTTTATTGGCTATTGTGAGACAGGGAGGATATGGAAGTGAATATAATATTTACGATGTGAACAATCAACAAGACAGGAGCAAAGCGCTGGGCTGAGGATTACAAGGCTGAATCAAGTTTTAGGAAGTCAGCTACACTCAAAGGGGCTAAAATGAGACCAGCACTCAGAATAAAGCAGTTAGTTTAGTTTTCCTCTAAAGTGAAGAGACAAATCTGTGCTCAGTTGTACTTTTTTTCTTTTTCCTTGAAGTTTGAAGAAAGAGTTCTGATAAACAAGTCTGGTCTCAGGGCTGGTCCCATGAACGATACGACATAGATCATTAGAAATATCTTAAAATGAGTTTGGTGAGTACTAATACAAGATAAAAATCTGTATAAAAGAGTCACCTGAGTGATCTACTGACATTGCACATGAGCCAGCAACAAATCGGTATGAAAACATATTTACAATCGTGTGTCACCTTTAGAAATCCAGGTAGCTGTAATAATAAAATGTGAGCCATGTTGTTTTGTCCTGCAGTCCTACAAAAAGACTGTCATCTTTAATGGATCCACGTGTCTAGTTAAGGACAACACATTATTTCACTTTTTTTTTTTGGTCGCCAATAGTGTGTGACCCAAAAAATTAGAAAGGAGTAAAATTCTAGGCTGTGGATTACAAGTTTGAAAGTGAATAGCAACACATAACGTGGTAACATATGTCGCTATAAACAGATTTTTATCACATGTTGAAGAAGCGTGTCGTCCCAAACTAGACACGTGTTGTATTTGTGTTGGAACTGGTTCATTGTTTTTAACCATATAATAGCTCAACTGTCTTTACAGCCGTTGCTCTGTCTCTCTGTACCAGCCGGTATGATGTCTCCCTATTGCTCAATATTGCTGTACCAGGTACTAAGTCTCTTTCTTTTGGTTAGTCAGCTGCCATAAACATGCTGTAATTTTTGAACCCATCTGTAAATGCAGTTAAGGACAACATCCTGTGCTACTTTTAATACAACACATGTGAACAGTAACACATCTTTAACAAATATGTGTTGGAAAAAGACAAGAGCCCTTTCAACAGTGTAGGTATTTTGCTACAGAGCTTCATTCATTGGTTCCCAACACAGCGAGCTATTTTTGAAAAGGAAGAACAGGAGTTTATGAGTCTATGTCCAATTTTATCCTTTCTCTCAGAATAAACTGAATATTTTCACTGAAAGAAGTTTTGTCCTAATCTGTGTATTTGACCTCTAACACATGAAGACAGTTTTCCTCTTTCACATCCTGCCCTTTTCTCTCTTTAATCGACAAAAACCTCAATTTAACACACACGCATTCACACGAGGTCAACTTTAGTTGTTGAGGGCGGGGACGGCATGTCTTGTCCAACACCCGCCCCCTTCCCCCTCCACACACACACACACACACACACATACACACACACACTCCCCCACACACCCACATAAACACACAATTTTCCAAATAATTCAGGGAGAGGTTATCATATCCATCTAATTAGGGAATAATTGGGAATAATATAAGCTTTATATGATGTGCAATAGTAGTCGGCAGAGTAGTCGTCATTTTGTGAATCCTATAAACCCAAGCAGCTGAGCAAAGAAGTGTGAGGGAAAAACAATGCAAGACTGAGAACTAGAAACAAACAGAAGAACTCAACTCTCGTTCAACCTCACCTCTCTGTAAGCATAAATCTAGTGATATTCCCACATTAATATGTATTAACTGTTGTGTATCTTCTTTCTGTCTCTCTCTCTCTCTTTCTTTCCCTCCATCTCTCTCAGTCTCCCATATGAAATAATAAGCAAAGGTCTGGATGAGTCATCATCAATTATCTTATGCTCTGCAGCTCTGTAGCATAACTACACACAAACAAACACACACGCACACACACACACACAAAAATAAACATGCACTCTCACACACACAAGGACCCAAGATTCCACTTACACAAAAGCATGCATACATATTCCGCCTCATATGCAAATATACACACACAAAAGCATACATACACACAAAAGCATGCACACACACACATACACAATTCAAAAGCAGAAGGCTGATGATGCTGTCTCATCCTCGGTGGTGTTACCGTGGGAACGGATCATAATCCCAACCCTTTCTGAAGGCAGTGATACACAGGCAACATTTTTAGGCAGCAGAGATGGATGATGTCGCCTACAGTTAACATTAAGCAAGTAACAACTAAAATTATCTCGCCCCATTGTGAGATTTCCTCACTTTGTTTTTTGTTCTAGTAGAAGATTTCAAGCCTGAATACAAAATTAAAGGCCATGATGCACTGGCAACCTTTTTGAAACAATGCAGTTAGATAATTGTATTGCCTTCAGCAGTTGACTCAACATTGTTGTTTTAATCACATACTGTAGGAGCATCTTGTTGCCAGGAAACATTAGGATACATTATTGACCATGTGTCTCATTTTTTTGCCTTTTGCTGGGAGCACAACCCATCCACTTTCACCAAAAAACATTTCCCAGACCCTCCAGAGAGGTTTCTATCAGAAAAACCCAGATAATTGTTTCTCTGAAAGTAGTTACATCAAGGGGTCTAAAACTAGCAAAGCAAAACTAGCAAAAAACCAATGATTCAGATTTTTACATGTAACTAGATTTTGGTTGCTAGGCACGTCTCCTGGCTTGCCCCATGTTCCTAGAAGGTAAGACAGATGGCTGAATAATTAAGACAACTGAAATTTGTTTTTTCCAAATGTTCCGTTTTCTGCACTGAAATCAATCCAATGAATCCAAATGGAAGTGCCTTTGCTCAGTAATCCTTGTATTTATACGACGACAGGTGGTGCATCCAAATCTAAATTTTTTCTTTCTCAGGGACACTCCATGCCTAAATAGAGCAGTTCACATGTACTTCATCGCTCTCTGCATCATCTGGGTATCTATTCAGTCTGGAGCCAATGTGTTACGGAGAGACAGCTTGTG